>NC_051154.1:177488222-177748222 GCF_013339745.2 Dermacentor silvarum
TGTGAGAAGTTCAATTTTTGTTCACTAACACCTTGCACCACGCGGAGGGCCTGCGCCGTCGGGGTGGTTCGGCATGATTTTCTCCTGCACTAACACTTTGCGCCACGCGGGTGGGCCTGCGCGGTCGGGGTGGTTCGGGATGATTTTCTCCGACACCGACGCCGACGCCAGATTTTCTGCGACACGGGGCCCTTAACGCTATCGCGTTAATAGATCACACTCGATGACTGCAGACCACTGTCAAAACACTGGCGTGAGCAAGCGCGCCGGCAGCAGCGACCGAAGGTTCGTGTGGTCTATTGCTTCAACGGAAACTCAGCGGCGAAAGCACAGCGCATACAAAGGTAAGAGCCGTGTGGAGATCGCTTTCGAGATACAGTGTGCGCGACAGCCCTTAGCGGCGCAAAGTACAAGTACGCAGTTGCTGGCAGAGTAGAAGCCGTGCCGCCTCCCTCCTGCGCTGCCTTCCCGCTTACTTCCTTTCGCGAGGGAGATTGAGTCCTCAGTTCCCCTTGCGCCCGGTCGCAAGATAAGCATTTGGTGCCGCAGGAAAACGTGGACTCCCCTCCCTTCCTCCCATCCCCCCACGGCCTTTCGCACGACGGAAGACGGTGCGTTTGCTCTCCGCTGTGGGTTCGCTCTCTGTGAAAGCGCGCGTCCCTCGCGCGCTTTCACTAGCACATACAGCATACGGCGCGCGTCCATTTTATCGCCGTTGGGCTTTATACGAAACCTCTCGGCGACAACGACGATGACGGCGACGACGACGGCAGAAATTCGCTTGGAGTGTCCATATAATCGCTATCGCAATAAAAAGTATTCTACGCAATTTTCCTGACTCATCAGAAAGGTACGTTCTTTCTAATGCACAGCTCGAAAAGCAGCACACCAATGTCAAATGAAGCTTCCAGACCTTAAGACGAAGCTTCGCTACGCAAAAGTTACTCCCCAAACAGCATCCTCCAATATCACAGTTGCGGCGCGTCCTCCCAAATTGTGCATTAATTTTTTAGAAGCAAAGCGGTGCCACTTTTCTAAACACCTACCATCACTGGCTCTAGTGCGACTCTTACTTGACGCACTCTTTTATTTTTTGTATGTTCTTTAAGGCATATGACTTTTGTGCATATGCGTGTCTGCCTCTTAGAATTAGAGGACATACATCTGCATTATCAATGTATAATGACAGCGCAAGCCCAAGCTAAGAGTATCTCGAAAGGAATTAACTCAATGCATTGGAAAACTGGACTTTACAAAGCTGGATAGTGTACAGACAACACGATGATAGGGCGATATGTCTTACATATACTTTGCATTGTTTATATCACTTCTACATATTAAAATATAGAGATATTTTTAATATACCTGTGACCTCTCCTAAGCCTGCAAAACCCCTGGTAAGAAAAAGAAGAGACAGGTTGTAATGGTGTTTTATCACAACCATGTTTGGCGCCCACTTACTGTACGGCCCAAACGGGCGGCTGGAAAACGCCTGCTTCACATATTTTCTGCATTTATTAAAACTTAACTACAAAAAACCTCCTTCATCACTTGTTTTTTGCAATTGTCAATTATGAGTGTTGTTCGTTTTTCCATTACCACTGTTTTTTTCTTTGCTTTTTTGTTTTTAAATAGCTAGTCTCGTTCTTAGTCTGCCCCGCTTACGCCTGAACGTCGCGACCACACCCGCTAATGTTCTGCGTGGCTCTAAAATGGTTTGTTTTTATATATTTCTCTCTTGTTATTTTTTTTTTCAGAGAAGGGGTGGTCGCTGAAGCACTTTACGTACCTCCCTGTCTTTCCTGCCATTTTTTTTTCTTTCTCTGACAGCACTACTTAGTTATAGTTTGCGAAACAATTATTTTGTATAATGCATGTGGCCGCAAGAAATCTTAAAGGAAAGTGTCCAGCCGCGCACAACACCCTTTCAACCAGCAGAGGAAACTTAATCAGAGCAGCTCAATACCAACGTTGGAATACATTGCGTCACAATACTGTCTTGGATACAATAATCTGAAAGAGAAGGAGAGGAACTTAGGACGAGTAGGGCGTTAGAGAGATTAGTGCATGGATAGTGCTTTGTACGAAGGAGGGGGATAAAAAGAATCTGATTTGTGTCCACCCTCATCCCTGTTAATATTGTGCTCGTTTATATCTTTCAAAAGTGTACCAACTGCCCTAACAACGCACATTGTTAATAGAGACAAAAGATACAGGGAAGACACGAAAACAGATAATTGACGCGCACTGGTGAACATAATGCGTGTCTTTAAGCGGCCGCTAAAATCTTCTCATCCAGGAACGTCATTAGCAGTCGCACTGACTCGTACACCATTACGGGTTGACGAATTGGACGGCATCATGCTCTCAAGACTTTCCTTCCACTAAACAGATGGTCATACAGCCAGCTTAACGCGCTTAGAAAATACTGGCACCAGTCGTATATGAGTGCTTCGTATAATTGTACTTCAAAGCTATTCAATGATCGCACATGATGGAACGATAGCCATTTAAGAGTGAAAGAACTGGCACATAGTGGCTCCTCAAACTGGTAGAAGCATCACACCTGACATATATACAAAAGCCGAGCAGTAGGTTTTCTTACGCTCAAACCAGTTCTTTGAAAACAATTTACGCTGCAGGACTAATGCACACCGGGAAGAAAAACACGACACATGAAACATCGACAAGGAAGCCTGCGCAGCGTCACAGTCAAATAATACTCCTAAAAGAGAAAAAATAAAGAAAGGACTAGCAGTTGAAAACTTGCGCCCTAAACTTTATTCTGGAAGCTTGCATGCAACGGTGATAAGACGACGAAGTGTCTTCTTGATAGAACTTGTTGTTGTTTTGAGGCAACAACAACAACAACAACAACACTTGTCTCTGTGCTCTCTGAATTTTTGGGGAAATCTTCGCCTTTAGAGGTGCCTCGCCTCCCCGTCTTGCGGCCATGAACGCGGAGCATGCCAGAGGCCCGCCTGGCCAGCAGTCATCACGGCCGTCAACCGCAAGGAAGCGAGTTGGCTCCCCCAGTGAAACCGAAGACACCGAGCTGTACTCTATGCCGGAAGACGACTCATCCGATGACAGCTTCATGCCCGTCCGGAGCAAGAGGGCGTAGAGAAAAATCCTCAACACATCGCCGTCAACTCCTGCGAGTACAACGACTATGAAGTCAAGGCCTGTGCGCTGGCCACACGTCATCATCTTTATGCCGGAAGAACCCTCAAGCAACCTACGACTACTGAACAGGCAAGCCCTATCCATTTTTCTGGAATGTGCGGTGCCAGATCAAATTAAAGACATCAGAATAAGTCCACGGAAGAATACACTCGCCATAGACGTGTACAACGTGAGTGCGCTTGGAAAACTTCAAGCAATCACGGAGCTAGGCGGCATCAAAATGCGCCCATATATCCCTATCGACGATACATCCATAGCCGATGTAATTTATGACATCGACATTGCCATTCCCAATGATGACTTACCTAGCCTCATCAAGCCGGCAAACGAGGGCACTATCATTACGCAAGTGCGCCGCCTTGGGAATACGCACTGCGTAAAAGTAATTTTCAAGGGGGATTGTACACCATCCCACGTTAAAGTCGGACATTTCCGACATCCGGTTCGACCATTCATCCAGAAGCCGCTTCAATGTCATCAGTGTTTCAGGCTAGGACACGTCAAGGGCGTGTGTCCCAACTTGCTACTGTGTCCCCGTTGCGCTGAACCTCACGCAGAAGAGACCTGCGGTGCCACGGCTCTGAAGTGCGCCAACTGTAATGGCCCTCACGCTACCTCATCGAAAGACTGTCCCCGCATCAAGAAGGAGCGCGCGGTTCTCAAGCAAATGGACAGAGACAATTCGACCCACAGGGAGGCAGCCGAAGTAGTCCGGCGTCGGCTTCGACGTCGGCACCATCGTACGTCTTCAAAGAAGGCGCATGCTCGAAGTGATTGTGCCCACTCCACTGCGGCACCACTTAGTCGCGCCGCAAAGGGCCCACCACTTCCACGAAGGAAGCGGACAAGAATCTTTCTTTAGAGGAATGGCCTACGCTACCTAGCCACTCCCTTGCCAAGAAACCTCAGAAGGTCGTGGCCCACCGGAGCTTTCTCCAGCCATGGACGATTCACCGAAAACAGATCGCCAAGTCATTTGGGTGCTGCGTTCCCTCATGAAGGCCATCCGAGCACTTTCAGTGGACATGGGGACAACGTCTGCTCGAAGCGCATGAAGTGCTGGACGCCTTAAGCCCAGTGCTTGAATCCCTCAACTAGAAAGAAGGCTACCCATACCCCATCCTTCCGAAAAGAAGTCAAGGCAGCGTCCGTCATTCAGTGGAACGCCAGAGGGCTAAAATCACGCCTTTCAGATTTTCGTAAGTTTGTGTACACCAATGCGTTTCCACTCATCGTCATTTGTGAGCCCAACCTGTCGAAACCAATCAGACTGTCAGGGTACGAATTTATTAGATCTTCAACAAATGGTGCATGCAGCAAAATCATCGTTTTTGTTCGTCGTGAGCTTAACTATGTTTTGCAACCAATTCCGCCCCACGACGACACTCAATATATATGCATCACAGTTAAAAATACCAAACTATTGTTTACTCTCATAGGCGTGTATATATCGCCTTCAAGCAATTTTGATACGAAAAGATTAGCAGATATCTTGAGTGTGTGTCCTGCCCATGGATCATCATAGGAGATTTCAATGCACACCATCCGGCATGGGGAAGTACAAGAACCAATGCAAAAGGACGAAGATTAGCAAGCATCGCCTACAACTATGACCTTACTCTCCTGAACGATGGTAGCCCCACCTTTCTTCGAGGCGTGACATACGGCAGCTGCCTCGACCTTGCTTTCGTCTCCAACTCTCTCGCCAAATGTGTGAAGTGGTTTCCAGACATTGAGACGCATGGGAGTGATCAAATTCCCACTTATGTTAACATCAAAGGCTTGTCGTCTAGATCTGGTCCACGGAAGACCATTCGGACCATTCAATGGGCCACCTTCAAATCTGATATGGAAGATGCTTGCCGCGAGGGCCTACCGTCTGGGTTAGAGCAAACAATTAAAAGTACGACGCAAAACGCCACCCGCATGATGACGATCCCTTCCACGCGAAACGACTTCGACATAGAATTAGAGCGACTACGAGCACTTCGTCGCAGGGCGGAACGCCGATATCGGCGTACGAAATCAATCCATGACCTTAGGGCGGCCAGGAGGATGCAAAGGAAGATCCAACGTCGCATGGATAGATTAGCATCGAAACGTTGGGCAATGTTTTGCCAGACACTAGACCCCCGCAAGCCACTGTTTCACATTTGGAAAACCGTGCAAGGTCTGCGTTGCCTTCCGGAACAGCGTTTTCCTTTCAAAGCGCTCGCGCTCTTCCAAGGGCGGCAAGACATCGATGTTGCAGAAGACTTTTGTGCGAGGATCGCCGACCAAGCGACTCGTCCAGATCCTCCAGCCCGAGGTGACGTCCCCCATTCCCGGGATTGCCGCATGGACCTTCCATTTACAATGGAGGAGCTCGAGGCGGCACTAGCTCTCTGCAGGCGCTCTTCATCTCCGGGTCCAGATGGTATATCATACCGAGCCTTGTGCTATCTTGAAGAATCTGCACGGAGATAATTGTTGAGCCTTTACAACTCCTCATGGCAGGAGGGAAACGTTCCTGACGAATGGAAAGTAAGCCGCCTGGTGCCACTCTTGAAGCAGGGCAAATCCCAACTCGAGTTCACCTCTTACCGCCCAATAGCGCTGGCCAGCTGTGTAGGCAAGATAATGGAACGGATGCTCCTTGGCCGCCTAGAATGGTACCTTGAACACTACAAGATTTATCCGAATTCCATGGCTGGTTTCCGACGTGACCGCTCTTCCATCGACAATGTAGTTGATCTCGTTTTGTATGTTCAGCACGAAAGGTCCCGTAAGAGTTTATCTGCAGCTTTATTCTTAGATGTGAAAGGCGCATACGATAACGTATTACATGAGGCCATTCTCGATGCTCTTGCGACGGTTGGCCTAGGTGGTCGAGTCTTTTTGTGGATTGCAAGTTACCTATCTGCAAGATCATTCTTTGTGTTAACTGACGATGGCCCGACTACGCGACGCTATACGAGCAGAGGCGTTCCTCAAGGCGGTGCCCTCAGCCCGACGCTATTCAACCTCGCTCTTCTTGGACTTGCTGAATACTTACCAACTACCATCAAGATTTCAATATACGCAGACGACATCTGTGTCTGGACTTCGGCAGTCACACGTCCTCAGATACGTGCGCGGCTTCAAACAGCAGCAACTTTGACAGCGAGCTACTTGTGTAAACAAGGTCTCAGCATATCACCAGAAAAATGCGCACTAGTGGCATTTACTCGCAAACCAATGACGCCTTATGTCATCTCAATCAATGGGCGGACCATTTCCTGTCAGAACCCAGAGGTTTCTTGGCGTAATCATTGACCGAGGTTGGAGTCCACACGTGGCCTACATGAAACGGCGCCTGACAGCAACTTCATAGTTGTTTAAATACTTGACAGGAAATACATGGGGGATGTCAGTAGACGCAATGCTGAAACTCTACAGAGCTCTCTTTCTCGGTTTTTTAAGATATAGTCTACCTGTACTAAGCAACACTTGCAAGAGCAGTGTTCAAGCAGTGTGCAAGAGCAGTGCAAGAGCATATTCGTGTTCTGCAGGCAGAACAAGCTCAAACACTCAGAGTTTGCCTTGGTTTACCCAGATGCACGTCAACAGAGGAAACTATTGCGATTGCTCGGGACCATCCGATGCAAACTCACATTACGGTGGAAGCCCTGAGAACGCACATCAGACATTTTGCACGTGCCCCCTATCACCACCTTGCAACACTACCTTCAGACCGGCGCCGAGCATCGTTCTCTAAAACTATCATCAAGTACAACGACACACTTCCCTCGGGGCTTCACCGCTGCATCTAAACCATCGATACCCCCTTGGTGTCTTATTAGCCCCACAGTACATCTCAGTGTACCAGGAATCAAGAAAAAATCTGAGCTGTCGTCACCTGTGCTGAAACAACTGTCTGCTTCTTCTACACGAGAGGTATGCGGACAGTGTACATATTTATACTGATGGTTCCACAAACCTCCAGTGTTCGGCAAGAGGTATTACCATCAGCTTCAGGACTGACCACCCAACGACATCGACATCTGCGGAACTAGCTGCTCTTCGTGCTGCACTTCGTTTCGTCAATCGGGAGTCACCTCGACAATGGTCAATCTTCAGTGACTCAAAGGCAACCCTACAATCTGTGCTATCAGCTCTGCGTCGCGGGCCATACGAACAGCTCGCATTCGATATTAGATACTTACTCCATACATCACAGGAGAAAGGACACCACGTGACGTTTCAGTGGTTTCCAAGGCCCTACGGCGTCATAGGGAATGAAAATGCCGATAATGCCGCTCGGGCAGCTCTTGACGACACACAGGAAGAGGCCATACCGCTCTCGCGGTCCGACGCAGCCAGCAGACTTCGAGTGCTTGCCCAGGAGATCACGCTCTCTCTATGGTGCGCACCAAGCAGCCAGACCAACCGGAGCAATCGTCACTACCACCTGCCCTCTTTGATGCATCTCTGTATGCCAACTGGACTCCGCCGAGAAGAGGCCACTATGCTTTATCGCTTATGGCTAGGAGTGGCATTCACGAAATCTTATTCATTCCTCATTGGAATGGCCGACAACGCTTTTTGCAATGCCTGTCTTTGCGAGGAGACGCTAGAACATATTCTATGCGACTGTCCTGAATATAATGTTCCGGGACAGTCCCTGGCGTCCGTTCTAGCACACCTGGACAATCGACCAATGTCAATTGAAACCATTCTCACGTGTCGTCGACAGAAGACATCGCAGCTGAAGGCGACGAAGGGACTACTTAGGTTTTTAAAGGAAACGGGCTTGGACAAGTGGCTGTGACAGTGATGTCACGTACTACGCGACAGTGACGGAGTGTGACTGACGATGAGTGTGCTGTGTTATGTGCTCTCTCTCTCCTCCCCATCTTTCATTCCCCCTCATCCCGCTCCCATGTGTAGGGTAGCAAACTGGTTGTGCTGAACTGGTTAACCTCCCTGCTTTTCCTTCTCCACTCTTTCCTTCCTTCCTTGCATGCAACAATTGCTGTTCTATAGAGCAGAAGTGAGCGTCGTAATGCACGCAGCCCCGAGAAAGCTTGTTTCGAAGGTAATAATGCCCGGCCGGAGCCGGCTCTTTTCGACTGGAGACGGGAGCGCAACCACGCTTTTCGATGTGGCCTATAGGCATACCTAGCTTAGCTTCCCACATGAATAACAACAGCGGAAGTCCCGGCGTAAGGGAAGATCGTAACTTTTAAGGGACAATCGCTGCCGGTACACTTGATTTTTCCCAAGGGAGCGGTGGGCGTTTTTGTTATTTGCTGGGCCCACATTGCGAGAAGATAAAGCTAACTAGACTAAAATCTCGCCAACACAACGCATCGAACCAGGCGATATCTCCAAAAGGCAATCTCAGAAGCGAAAGGCATTTAAAGCGCAGTTAGTGCCAAGGCCTAGCATCGGCCGCTGTCTCCTCTCTAATTACGCAAGGAAACCGAAGCGCGGCCTATCTTGCTCTCGGCGCGCATCGGCACACACTGCTGGGGCGGCAGGAGCCTGTCGCAAAGGCTACAACCAGAAGCGCGTCGAGCGCCTTTGCGTTCCCAGAGGAGGAAGCAGCGCTGGCCAGCGGCTGCTTAGTGAGGGGAGGTGGGGGCCTTCCGTACGGTCTTCCGCGAAGCGATAACACCGTGGACCTCGGAGCTGTCATAGGTCGCACGAGCGGGCCCGCCTTTTGTTCTCGGCTGACACGCGCGCGCTCTGGGCACACTCGGAGCGCAGGCCCGTCGAACGCGCCGGGGCGCTGATTCTTTCTTGCACGCGGCGGCGGCGGCCTTATCGCGTCCCTTGTTGTGTATGCAAAGGGGGAGAGAAGCGCGCGCGCCTCCTCGACCAAGCTGCGTCGTTGAGCCAGCTTTTCTCTCAGCGTGCGTCTCCTCGTTAAGCTCTAATGGCGGGCAGCGCTTTTCAGTACGCGACGGTCTTGGATTAAGCGCTGTAACCGACCGACGGGAACACACTAGGCCTATTCGTCGATAGACTAATATGCCTGTCGTACGTACGTACTTACACACACACACACACACACCACACGCACACGCACACGCACACACACACACACACACACACACACACACACACACACACACACACACACACACACACACACACACACACACACACACACACACACTACATACATACATACATACATACATACATACATACATACATACATACATACATACATACATACATACATACATACATACATACATACATACATAAAACAAAGAAGCTATGTAGTAACAGAAAAAAAAAGACGTAAGTGCGAAGGGCCTAATCTCCGGAAGTATATATGAGCGCACAAACATCAAACTTCATTATCCAATGTAATCTGCATCAGCGAAAGAATCTAGCAAAATTCGACATTTGCAAATCATGATGGCTCTTTGGGTGTCGAACCTTTTCATGGTATTTAACAGCGCAGGTGTACTTGTAAAATGTACAAACCCATAAATTATTAGTATTTTCCTAACACCCACTGGGCTCAATTAAAGTGCCATCTCTCACAATAAGTCCCAGGTCGAAGGGCTTTTTGAAATTCCGCAAGTGCTCCTTGAAGACCGTCCCCATCGCTCGTCGGCTCACAAAGCTGTGAAGGCACTGTTGTCTTACTTGAGGACGACTGGCCTATGTGAACGCCTTTGAATTGCTCAGGCCCCCCGCGTGCGTGCGCGAGCTCACCGCGTCCTCCCCCCCCCCCCTCCTCTATCTCATCTTTCTATTCCCTCTTTCCCGTCCCCCAGAGTAGGGTAGCCAACCAGACGCATTTCTGGTTAACATCCCTGCCTTCTCTTTCTCTCCTCCTCCTCCGGTTATCAGCATAGCAAGCGCAGCAGCACCACAGAAGTTTACGTTATAAATGGTCCAAGAGGATCATGCCTTGCGAGGAATAGTACATTTCTTGGTATAATAGCTATATGTTTCTTGAATGATCGCATTTCTTGAACGTTGTTGGATACTGTTAGGTACATGGACAAATTATTGCGGCAGCAGTGTCTGTTCTGGAATCATATTCACAAACGCTAATGCTGGATATTATTATTAACGAATGCTGCCAGTGAATGTCAACGAGCACTTATGAAAGAAAAGCTTCGGGAATTCGAGCCCTAGAGCCGTATTCGCAAGAACGTTCTTACGCTAAAACCGTTCTTAGTGCGAAAACTGGACCAAAATCGTCGCAGCAGGTTCGGTTGACTGGAAGCCTGGCGTGGGACAAAAACAAAAAAAAAAAAAAAAAAGAAAAGAAAAGAAAAAGTGCGCATGTGTATGTTTCTGTGTTCTCAGTTGCCTCTTTCCAAAGGGTTGTCTTATATCGGTGTCGTGAGAAATAAGGCGCCTGCTCTGAGCGGTTACGAACCGCCGCTAATTCAGTCCGAAGTAATCGTTGCCTATAGACGGCTGTGTGGCGTTATTTAGCTGATTCAGGAGCGTGGTTAGAGCGTTTAATGCTCACGACAGTTGCAGGGTCGGTGGGTGCATTCGTATAGCGGCGCAATGAAGTAGCCGTCGGCGGCGTATCTCTCCGACGATGTCTCCATATCCCCCCCAGTGGGAATGCCAAACCAACGGCTGAGCTTTCAAAGACGCGGGTCGTTATCTCGCCAACAGCGCCGTGCGGAAATCATCGGGCGACGGTGTTGCGCAGCGCGCGCGAGCCAGCTCGCGCACCAGAGGGAGACGCAAGCGGCGTCCGATCTCATTACCATGCCGGCAGTCCCGACACTTAGGCGGCGATGGCCATGTGCCGACGTCTGCGCGGCCGCAGGTACGCATGGCGCTCATTAGCGAGAGAGGATTCATCTCGCCCGGCCACGGCTTGCTGCTCGCGAGTTGGCTCGGCGGCTCGCCACCAAGTTTCGCGTGCGGCCGGTTTTGACGGAGACGCCAGACCTTTCCAACTAATTGGGACGCCTTCTGCTCTCATAAACGCCCGGTGATGTTCCCAGAAAATAGATCCGGCCATAAAACTATGTGGTGCAGCGATCCCGGCTCTTTGTATTGTTTCTTTGTTTAGTTTTGCCGCTTCACAGTTGTCCACTGTCATCTCTTCTGAGCTCTAATGTGTGACAAGACGCTAGGTTGAAGATATACGCGTAAATCGAGAATCATCTTGAATATTTGCCATACAAGCCCTATCACTCAACAGTGAAGTGCTTACGTAACAGGAGAGAATATTTCGGAGAACATGCCAGAATCCTTCGCGACACCAAAAGAAAAAGTAAAAATAAGGGGCGGGGGACTGCTCCCAGGGCCCTTGAAAGGAACCTTAAAGAGGCCTATTACCACGGATACAGTGGCGATATTCTGTACCGGATGTACACGCAATCACACAAAAGCAAAATCCAGCCAGTCGTTGCCGTTATGGAGCGTCATATTAACAATGTTATTGAACATTCTGGCGCTACAGGTATGCGTACGCCGCCTATATGCCTATTCATCGAACATGGGATTGATAGCCAGTACATATAGACTTGCTTCATATTTTGTTATTCTTGCGTCAAACGACCTTTTCAACTCGTATATTAATCTTGTTTACGCTCAGTTGTCTCTGAAAGTAGGTTGTATGCCCACAATTAGTCCCATTTTGAATATTTTACGTCTTCAAGGACATGGTATCGCAAAACTTTCTCACGCTATAATTGTTCGTAGGAGAAAATTTCAGCCAATCCTGATGCTGGACATAATATGCCAATGGACAAGAGCACTTACAAGGGAAGAGCTTTGTGAATTCGACCCCAAAGCAGTGCAACAAAAATTATTATTTACAGTACAAAAATATTTACGCATGGTGATTGGCAGTTCATAAACATTGCCTAGATATAACAACACAGATAGTCGAAAATGTGGCGAATAATATTTATGCTGGAAATTTGCTGATACATTAAACTAGTTATCAACGCAACGCATTTGACGGCTGTAAACAAGTCCTGTGAGGCTATATATATATATATATATATATATATATATATATATATAGCATGCAGCACAACTGAACCACGAAGCACAAGAAAAGGAGCTGCAGTGTGCTTTCTTAACGTATCCATTCCAAGTCATTGAAAAATTCATGTTTTAACCGTGGTTCAAATGGAAACTGAATGATTGGAGCGCGAGATTTCCAATCTCCAATTTGCAATAGATTTACAATCTACCAGACCCTACGGCTGTCAGCAGTGATCCGTTGACTTTTTTTTTTCCTCTCTCTCTTTTTTTTTCTTTTTTTTTTTTGCGACAGCGCGGACGTTGCGAACTGCTATCCTGTGGGGCTTATAATGACGCCTGCAACGGAATGTGCATTGAACGTCCGCTTCTTCTCACAATAATTGCGCATAAACAGCATAATAATAAGTTCCATTTTTTCTATTAATGACAATTAGAATATCGGATATCCCCGTTTGCTCTCTGATCCACACCGCTCTCTTCCTGTCCCTTAACTTTAGGCCTAACATTTTTCGTTCCATCGCTCTTTGTGCGGTTAACTTGTTCTCCAGCTTTTTTGTTAGCCTCCAAATTTCTGCCCCATATGTTAGCACCGGTAGAATGCAATGATTGTACACTCTTCTTTTCAACGACAGTGGTAAGCTCCCAGTCAGGATTTGGAAATGCCTGCCGTATGCACTCCAGCCCAATTTTATTCATCTATAAATTTCTTTCTCATGATCAGGGTCCCCTGTGAGTAACTGACCTCGATAAACGTACTCCTTTACAGACTCTAGAGGCTGGCTGGCGATTCTAAATTCTTGTTCCCTTGCCAGGCTATTGAACATTATCTTTGTCTTCTGCAAAGTAATCTTCAATACCACTCTTACACTTACTCGGTTAAGGCCCTCAATCATTTGCCGTAATTCTTCCCCATTGTTGCTGAATAGGACAATGTCACTGCAAACCGAAGTTTGCTGAGATATTCGCTGTTGATCCTCACTCCTAAGCCTTGTGGATATATGTGCGAATGTATTTGTGCCCCGACTGCGAGTACCAGCAAACGGATTTATATAACCACTGCATACTGAGATAGAACGTAGTGCCAGCTGGAAGGTGCACCTTCCCCTGTTCTCCGTAATAAAAACCACAATTCCTAAATAACACCATTACATATAACATCGGCTGATAGATACCTAAATCACACCAACCTTCAAAGGAAATAGCGCATTATAATAAATGGGTTCTTTGATTTAATTGGTTTTCTTTGAGCTGGCTATTCCCTATGTGCCAGTGGATGTGTGCCTGTTCTGGGCAATCCTCCAGAATCGGCACCTGTCACTTTTACACACGAGGTACACAATCCTTAAGTGTGGTTAGATATGCACCGTACTTCTCTGTCCACATACTTGTCATCACCATTGTTCTTTTGACAAGCATCATAAGTCGCCTTAATCCTCATGACATCGCTGCGCATCATCCTGATTTGGTGCTTGGATCACGGCACAGCTTGTAGGCGGTGTAGTGCATAAACATAAAAATTGCTTGAGAAGAAAGTTGCGACTTTTGTGGCGAGCAAACATAAACTTTGCATGAGGTTACATGTTGCGCAGCATGAAAGTAAACACAGTGGTATACGCATAGACATTATTATAATGACATTTAATCAACCGCTTTATTATAGGTTGCTTTACATAGATTTCAACATGTGCGTTGGATCTGCGTATACCAGGTGGTGTTAAAGTGTCTCGAGATTGGCTCCATTCTGAAGATATACACTTATTCATGTGCATTAAAACACACTCACCTTCGAAATAGTCCCCTTGCACAACAACACAGCGCTCGCGGCGTTCCTGCCAATTTCCGAATATGTCCTGGAAGTTTCTAATTCCGGAATGAGTCAAACACCATTCGGCGATTTGAGATTGATTTAAGCAATCGTGCCAAATTGGGGAAGCTTTAGCTGGGTTTTTAATTATGGAATGAGAGCGAATTAAACAGAAGCGAATCTTTACGAATGATCGACCTGCCTGTCTTTCGAGGCGAGGGCCATCACTTGGGAAGGAACTTAGGTGTACGGACACGACACATGAGACGAAGCAACACTTGTCGCAGTAGAAAAGCCCAGCGGCTCCACGACCGAAAAAAAAAGGACTAGGAATGTCTACAGCTTGACATAGTGCATGCTGATCGTGTTTTTCGGCATTTACGGTATTGTGTATCAGAAATTCGTCCCGAATGGCCATACTATGAACAGCGAGTTTTAATGCCGAGATTTAGGGTGTCTGAGGAAGGTGGTTTGGAGAAAACAGCCCGATCTGGGGCGCACGAGGAGCTGGACGCTGCACGATGACAATGCACCCTGTCACAGATCACTCCACAGGCACGCGTTTCTCGCTGGAAACAACATGGTCTCCACCCTACTCGTCAGATTCGGCCACCACTTATTTCAATATCTTTTCAAAACTAAAAACCCAGCTCAAAAATTGCCATTTTGGTGCGATTGCCAAAATCAAGCTCGAATGGCAGAAGGGTGCCCGACTCCTTCGGGAAAGAAGTTCAGGACGCATCCGCAAAGTAGCAGGAACGCGGGGAGCACTGTATTGCTGCGCAAGGCGACTATTTCGAAGGTGAGAGTGTTTTAATGCAAATAAATAAATAACTTAATTTCTTCAAAACAGAGTCCACCTGGAATCTTTTCGGTGATCCCATGTATTTTTCTTTTTTCCTTTAAATGACATCATTCAGCACAGATCTCTGGCTACTTTGTTATACTGCGTTTACTTGTAAACGCAAAGTGAAAGTCAAAGTTAAGCTGTCTTTAAGAGCTGCCGTTAGTTCCTCCAAAGAGTCAGCCAGTAAATGTTTGCGTGACAACTCATGCTCGAAGAAAACAACACATGACTAGAGTGAATTCAAGCTTCCAGGGACCACAAATTATTCGTGGTCCCTAGAAGCGCCCTTCTTGTTTTGTAGTCCCCGTAGCGCTAACCCAGTGTTTTGCAAAGGTAGCAGCCATCCCGTCAGCTCCGTCGTGGCCCAAGGCCACTGTTGAAAAACCTCTTTTTGATTAACTACAGTCTGAAAGTTCCGTAGCTTAGAATGTGTATGTCCGGAAGGTGTTAGCTATACAGAATCTACGAGGGCCTCACCTGAAAGCTGCCCGCAACCTGCGTGAGCGCCACACGGGAGCTGTTGTGTTCCTAGCCGCAGGACTGAGCTAAGTGCATATGCTTGTTTATCACTTGTTTACTCGACTATTGGTCGATGCATACTTTTGTTGGCACGCTGAAGCTGTGACTGGGCACAAATGCATACACGGGTAACACAAATAAAAAGAGTCTCCATCCCGCAATCTACATATAAAGAAGTAACAATGTACTCATACACCGGGGCCCAAAACAAACAGACGATAAACATGCTACTACTGAAGTACAGAAAAAATTAATTAGGAAAAAAAACTGTATTGTTCTTCGGTCGGGCATGGCCTGACTGTCCCAACGTGGGAGCGGCCCGCTGTGCGCTGAGTCGCGTATCTCAGGACTTTAATTAAAGTTTTACATCCATCCATCCATTGTTCTTCGACACGTCACCGTGAGTAGGCCTGCATACCCATTACACTTCAATATCTCGGAGCAAATGAAATATAAGACAGCTACATATCACTCGTGACAGAAGCGCCACATATTTAACTTTCCTTACACTTCAAAGGCCAAGATTTCGTCACCTTGCCTATTGCATGGCCTGCAATTATGGCGCTTTATTCGTCTCTTTCTTAACAATCCCGGCCCCTCCTACGATTTCGGTCCACGTGCCGAATAAAGCCATTGAAATGAACCCGTTTATCAATGTATTTTTGTTTCGGCTGTACTATATCGTCTAATTAGATCCGCGCGTTGGGTACTTCGGGGAGTGCCAAGTGGAACAGAGCGTTAACAAACGAAAGCAACCGTACAGACATTCTTCAAGAGAGTTCTCGCGCCATCTCACCGCGCAAGTTCTCTACGTGTTCTGCTGGTAAACATATTTTCAGGTGCGCGCATTTTCTCTTGAGGAACGACGCCCTTTTCAGTCTTGCTGCACTGCGGGCTTCCTCCGGAAAGAAAGCGTGGCGGTGCCGATGGAGCGCTCCTCAAGCGGCCGCGTGCGCCGCGCGGCACCGCGGCGGTGCGCGCTCACGAAGCGGCGTGCCTAATTGCGTACCACGAATACCACACGAACACTCGCTCAGGAAGCGGGCTCTCGAAGGGGACCGAGAATTCTCCTGACGTGTTGATTAAGGAATTCTTGGCGCAGTTAAAGATACACCAGAAGGCGAAGAGGGGAAAGAACGCGCGCACGCGTTCTCATTTTATATGTAGTTGCCTTCAATGGAGGGGCACTTTAATCACTCCACGGGCCCCAGGGAAAGGTGCTCACTGCTTAGGCTGCGTGCAGTCGCCACCCTCAGCTGCGCACGCGCCAATAGAAGAACATTCGCGAGTTCCGTAGGTGGCAGCCGTTGTTGCAATAGCGGGGAATCGACTAAGCTTCGCGACGGCGGTCGCGATACGATGTCTCTGCGAGGATGCTTGTCCGCGGCGGCATTCGCGAAATCGAGGAAATGAGTGGCACGCGTACACGTCTCTGTGTGTCCGGCCGCTACACGCTGCGGCAGATGCCCGGCGCAAGAGGAACCGCGCGGGGCGAAGGGCTGCTTCCCGGCTCATCGGTGCCAATTTGTATCGCCGGCAAGAATTTAATTAGGAGCCGGCATCTCGCACCCCGAGAATTTCCGCCTGGGCCGCGCCCTAAATCAAGTTCATTAATTTGAGAGAAAGAGAGAGAGCGCGTGCGCGGGAGCCTTCGTACAGCTGCATGAAAGCGATTCGCCGGGCGGTAAACATCGGTGCTGAGATTTTTATGCGCTCGTGTGCGCATATGCGAGCACCGTGTTTGTGGGCGTGTTTCTTTGGGAACACAGGTGCGCGCATCGGCTTTGTGCGGGCGCGAGGAGACACTGCTACAATCGAGAGTCGCCATGACGGCGAGGAATACGCGCACAACAGTTCTCCAGCGGCGAAAGGGGTCTTTCGAGGCGAGAGGGCGCGCCGCTCGGAGCAGGTTTGCCGCCGCTGGCCCATTTGATCGTACGCGCGGCTCTGCAGGCTCAACTCTCCGGTTTATTCAAATCAAATGAATCAAATCAACTTTTATTTGCTGGAAACTTCTGGATGGACTCTGGGGCTAAAAGCTGTAATCAGCAGCTTGTCATGACCTGACGGGGTACATGACAGCGGCAAGGAAAACATTGCTTTTGAAACAATTACCGCATAAAGTACACACTCTTAAACAAATGAGCACAACATTTTTACCGGGAATATTTACACACTGATTAGCAGAGTAACAGAATAAAGAAACGGCAAATGCATCGCTTTGATTTACCAGTTCCTAAGAAAAAAAGTAACGTCTAGTGGTAACCGACAAAATACATTGGTTACAAAGAAAATTACATCCAACGCGAACATAAAACTATAGCATACTCAAGCATCATTAAAAATTTCCTCTAACGCTGTACGAAAAAAAAAAACAGTGGTTACCAAGTGCATCAAACGGGGGCATGCTATTATAGCACACTGATGCAGCAAAATTGTACTTAAGTGGAAAATATAATCCATATCAGAGCGAAATAGGTTCCTGACTGTGTCTTTTTTTCCTTTTTATTTAAATTCCCCAGGTCCTCATGTTTGTCAAGTACAGCTGGGAAATTGTGTTCCAGAGACTGAGTTTTGTATTCGGTTCGAAAACACCCTAGCTTGCTACTATACTTGCCCAAGCCAAAGGTATGACAGATGTTGGAGTCTGGTGAAAGTTTGTCCGAGCCCCTCTTGAATTGGTTTTAAACTCTGTACGTGCCAGAAGTTAAGGCAACCTATTTTCGAGTTCCACAATTTTAGACAGTTCTTTGCGCAGCTTGACGTGCTGTCGTTCTTCAAAACGTGGGTGAAGCAAACACTGACACGCCTAGGATGGCATGTATGTGTCAATAACCACGGTCTTTTTCCCTTTCTTTCTTTCTTTCTTTCTTTCTTTCTTTCTTTCTTTCTTTCTTTCTTTCTTTCTTTCTTTCTTTCTTTCTTTCTTTCTTTTTTACCGTATTTGAAGTGGCTGCGGGCTGAGGCTGTGGGCGGGACCAGTGATAGCAGGCGAGTCTTGTGATGCCGTTCCTGCTGGCGGAGACAGTGGCTCCTCCGAGAAGAAGGGCGCGCAGGATTTTAAGCTGTTTTCGTGCATAGGTGTAATATGTTGCAGACGATCGTGGCCACGTAATCAGCGCACCGGGTTGCTTTTTTTTTTGTTGATGTCGTTTTTGTTGTGTTATCAAGTCTTAAATCAAGTCAGAGGCCATTTAAAGTTCTTCCATAAATTTAAAACCATTCAAAAGTTTTCTATTAATTTTTGAAGTAACCGGGAAATACGCAATCACCAGGTGGCATGTGAAATAAGAGAGTCGAGCACCAACACATGCCGCAGCAGCAGTATCATCCTGCGCTTGCTGCCCCTTCTTGGCTCTCCACAACATGGACATATTGGAGGCTGCTTATACGAGCAAACCTGATGCCTAAAAATTAAAGCAACGCATCAATAACGGAACAAAAACGAGGCCAAACTGATAAAAAACTACTTGAGATTGGACTCTGTTATTCTAGTCGGGCGCTCTGTATTCTAAGTAATAGGAAGGAAAAGTAAACCTAAGCATGGCGTGAAGCGCTTCGTGCAGTCATTAAGGTACGTTGTAGATTTATTATGTTTTCAATGACGCTGCTTCTAGAACCGCTAATTTCACGCTCAGCCTGCGTACGTTATAAAATAAAAAAAGAAGAAAACTCAAGGTAACAGAACTTCGGCAGGCAAAGCGATTGTTACAGCGGATAGCGCTGTTAGAAGTCCCAATAAAGCGGTGCTGCCGAGAGGCAATCAGGAACTACTGCTTTTCGGCATGGCAAAATAAAGACGAGACGAAATGAGCAATTTATGTCGGAGCCGGAGTTGCCGAGACCGGAAAGAAAGTTTAATTAATGATGCTCGCTAATTTCGCCCTCTCTTTACAACATCCCCGCCATATTGGGTGTCGAGGAACTATTTAATTAAAGGGTCGTAAGTGGTTGGCTGTAATGAACTATAGTCAATGGCTTCAGGATGGATCATTTTGCAGTTATTACAATAGAAGCGCCTTTAAGATAAGGCTTTAAAGCGCGCATGTTTCCTCCGGACTATCAAAGTGAAGCGTCGAGCTTTTGTTTTGGTTTGGCTTTTTAAATTCACTTTCACTCAGCGAGCCACCCAGTGCAAGAAACTAAATATACAGTGCCGCCCCAGCTCATTTCATTACACGTTTACGTTCTTTCCAAGTGAGATCAAAGGCGCCTGATAAGCGATGCGGGTAGTTGCTTGCTAAACATCTCATTATGAATCAGAAGTGGCCTCAGCGGTATAGTCGAGTGAATGCCGGTGCATGTTGAAAAGCGCAGATTAAGTACGCCACGGTGGGAGTGTCAGAACACACACACGCACACACTACTCACAGATGCCTGTACACACGCACATGGATGGTGTCATGTGCTAAACACACGCATACAGCGACCCGATTTTTTTTTCTCGGCAACTTTCAAAGAAATCCTTGCGCTTATCGCAGCCTCGTTCTTAGTGAAATTTTGCAACAAAATTGCATTAATTTGGCTCCCGTGGATTAGTCAAGCAACTGGCATAGTTTATTGCCACGTTCGTCACGAAAAAAGAGAAACCACTGTCGTATGCGCACCTTTAGCGCACCGTTAGCGCACTTTTATAAGCGAGCTTTGGCAGAGACCTCGAGTAATTTCGCTAACTGGCTGCGAACGGGAATTTAAGTCTGGATCGACGAAGCGAACTACGATGCCGAGTGTTTTATTGATCTATGCACACAATGCAATCAGTTGGATATATTTGAGGGGAAAACAATGCAGCGCAACGTCTTCCTTTATGGTAACACAGGCGAAAAGGCTATATAGTTAATTGTCGGTTCCACGCTTTGACGCAGACTTCTGGGGCCGAATTGAGTTTTCCGCTCGTAAGTGCCCTTCGCCAGTGGCTGGCCGGCTTCGCTAATATTATGTTCATATAATATATCCATACAATATGTCCATATGTCCATACGGTTGAAATTTGCTCTTACGAAGAATCCTAGCGCAAGAACGTTTTGTGAATACGGGCCCTGATTTGCAGATTTCGGCGAGTTGTGCAGTGCTTGAAACTCGGAAGTATATTACTTGATAGTTTGGGGTTATCCAAGAAGTACACATGAAACGATAATCTAATTACCGATGGAACATATGAAGAAAGAAAAATACCCGGAAATTAGGCAGGGCATAAAAAGAACGAAAAGAAAATATTAATGTGGACAGTTTAGTGAGTACTGGTTTACGATGAAATATATTTTCATTTCATTCCCCCCATTCGGAACATATCATGCGAAACGATGGAGCACAACATAATCGCGCCGCGGCCGCCATGTGCCTCACCGCAACAGCGACTGCGCGTAATTGACCACGGTTATGATGGGGTGGAGCTGCCACCAAGACAGCAAGTGGAGCACGTCCAAGCAAGAGGTTCACGCCGTGAAATATTAATTTATCGCATTTTATATATGCTCGGTTACAAGCACAGTTAGAACAAATGTCCCGTATAGTCGTAAAACGATGCTCTCGGGCGCATTTATTTATTTAACTAATTATTAATTAATTAATTTTCGCAGTCTACGGCTATGAAATTTTCCTTCACTTCGCCGTATAATCAGCGTATCGAACCACTTGCCTCGATGGCCATGGTAAGAATCCGGGTGCTCGTTTATGCTTAATAATATCATATCAATGTTTATTCGAGATTTTGTTTTCGGCAGTTGGCTCGATTTACTCAAATTGAGTGTGAGCGTGCACATGACGAGCTGTAACGTGTTTCCAGCTTTCATATTTTGTTACTCCAAGGCAACGTTAATTTCCCAGATCACTTGAATGAAGGCAAGGCAACGTACAAAAAGCCGAAAGCGCGCTCCTTCGCATGGCTGACACCGAGTTGGGTTCTTTCGAGGGCGCTATACGACAAGCGAAACCAAACTGACGCGCCGGCAAGCAAGCCTCGCGGCCGAACTTGTGTGCTCTCGACAGAGGAGCCACAATGGCCATCACGGCTTGGCGGCGACCGACCACTCAGGACACCACCGACTTCAATGGAGCCGCAGCGACGCTAATTCGCTTTTCCCGCTTCCCGGCAAACTAGAATGGCTCCAGTTCACTCAGTTTTTTTTTTTTTTTTCTGGACACGCGACACACCTGTCACAGAAGTCGTGAGTGCGTGCCTAAAGCTCTCCGCCTGTCATCAGCGGGCGGGTGCGAGAAAACGAAAACAAATTACGTTTCCTCGCTGCCGCGCGAGGAGGGGGGGGGGGGGGGGGGGGGGGGGGGACCCTTGTCGGCAGACATTATACTCTTCCCTGCCGTAGTTTACGCGCACCTAATGGCTGCCGTGCCGCAGCGGCCATTAGCTACGCAAAGCGACCTAGCTCGTGGCGCAGCTCACCATCGCAAGCTCGCTGGGCACGCGGGGTCTTGCCCGTGGCTGCGTGGTCTGTGCTGGCCGCGGCCAGCGCAGCTGGACGCCGGCGCTCACCGTTCCCGCGGCACAGGAGAGTGTTGGAACTGTGTTGCTTACGCAGACATCGATCTCAAATACCCCAAACAATAACGCGCGTTGGAACACCTCGGACGCGGGATTAAGAGGGGGATTAAGAGAGCAATATAAGAAATGCGTCCGTTAAGCGCACATTTCCCGCGCTGCTGCATGCGTCTGCAAGTTGTCCTTGTGCTCCCCTCGGGGCTTGAACTTGACGGTGTGATTATTCAAGCGCCTGATGCACTGAATGTCTGCGAGAATTTTGTCCAATTCTTAGCCCCTGCGAATATAACCATCGGCTACAGTAATTTCCAGCAGTATATCTACCACATTACAGGCTCTATATTCTATAGATTCAGATTGGTAAATCCAACGCCAATGTGGGCCCCGAGTACATAATGTAGTGCCACCTCTCGGAAGCACCGCGATGGCAACGCTTAAGCAGCATACCGCCGCGGTAATTATAAAAAAAAAAAAAAAACTGTAAGCATCGCAGACACTGCGTCGTCACATTGAGGCGACCACATGGCTTTCGATTCACTTTCCAGCTGAACGCGATGGCCGTAGAGTTAGCGTAGGTAACGGCCATTCAATGCGATAGGATTTTTATGCCAGTACTCCCGAAAATGCAATGAAGCGTTGCATGCGAGCAAGTAGAAAAAAAAAGATAAAAAAGAAACTGAAAAGGACGAATAAGAATAAAAAGGAAGAAAGATTTATAAGCCTGTGGAGATTTTAGTGGCGATTTAGCGATATGCGAGAGAAATGCATGAGCACTACGTCACGTCTTTTTGAGTTCCCGGATACATGATTTAGACTGTATTCACCACGTTGCAAAGTGTTATTCAGGAGCTCATTCGACACACCTCCTGGCTCATCGAGAAGCGACGTGCAACTGACGGTGGTCCGGAACAGCCCACCATTAGTTGCGCTCATATATATATGTATATATATATATATATATATCAATGAAGCAAGGAATTACAGGAGCCGGTACAGAAACAGTTAAAAAAATAGAAGCACGTAGGAAACACATATAACAGGACTTTACTGACGTTTCGGCCGGGCCGAGGTCCGGACCCCGGCCGAAACGTCAGTAAAGTCGTGTTAAATGTTTTTCCTATATATATACTATGCATATATACATATATATATACTATTCCATCTATTAGAGCTATTAGACTGGGAACACATAGGAGTGAGGATCAATGGCGAATATCTCAGCAAGCTTCGGTTTAAACATGACTTTGTCCTATTCAGCAACACTGGGGACGAATTCGATACAACACATGATTCAGAACTCTAACCGAAAAAGTGTAAGAGTGGGGTTGAAGATTAATATGCAGAAGACAAAGGTAATAATCAATAACCCGGAAAGGATCAAGTATCAAGATCGCCAGTAAGCCTCTAGAGTCTGAACAGGAGTACGTTTATCTAGGTTAATTACTCACAGGGGACCCTGATCATGAGAAAGGAATGTATTGAAGAATAAAAATGGTTTGGAGTGCATACGGCAGGCATTACCAAATCCTGACTGGGAGCTTACCACTGTCATTGAAAAAAAGTGTACAATCGTTGCATTCTACCAGTGCTAACATATGGCGCAGAAACTTGGAGGTTAACAAAGCTCGAGGACCGCGTCAAGAGCGATAGGTCCGCGTTACGTTAGGGACCGCGTCAAGAGCGATAGAACCAAAAAGGTTAGGCTTAACGTTAAGACACAGGAAGAGAGCGGTGTGGATCAGAGAGGAAACGGGATAGCCGACATTCTAATTGACATGAAGAGAAAAAAATGGAGCTGGGCAGGCCATGTAATGTGTATGCTAGATAACCGAAGAACCATTAGAGTTACAGTATTAAATGGGGTGTATAAATTAGGCAATTTGCAGGCGCAAGTTGGAATCATCTAGCGCAAGACAGGGGTAATTGGAGATCGCAGGGAGAGGCCTTCGTACTGCAGTGCACATAAAAAATAGGCCAATGATGATGATGATCTTGATGATGATGATATAGACATACACGCTCTTCTAAGGTCTCCTATTCCCTCACTACCTCTAGCACGTGACAGGCTTCCCACACCAACACTTTTTTTGCCCTTTCACACTCCTATTGCTAACTGAATAAAAGAAAGAACGAAGACGGAAGAAGAAAAAGACGATAGTCTTTCTTCTTTGCATGCGACACGCTACAGGACCACAGTTGGTTTCGCGACTTCGTAATCTGAGCTGCACTCAAATTTAAGAACCAGGGGCAATTGACATTGAATTGAAGGGGACCATTGCCCTTCTGTTTTAGTGGCACTGATGGCACAGAATTAGAAAGAAAAAGACCCCTGAAGTTGCAAACAAGCGCATCAGTGAAACCACCCGGCCCGGGTTGAAGTAACCACATTTCAACTTCGTTGCACCTCTCTTTTACCCGATAGGCATCAGAGACACCAAATTTTGGCAATGTAAGAAACGCAAGGGTCGAAAGAAGAACCTGTGCCCCTCCTCTGCGGCGAAGAAAACAACGTTGCACTGTAGCCATCGCTGCCACATGATTACCATGGGTTGTCGATGCTATATAAATCGCTTTCTATGTAAAGAAAAATAGAGAGCTCTAACTTTTCGTGATTCGTGATTCGTTACCGTAATGCGAGTAATACCTTAGGCCCAGTGTGCACGCAGCACCCCTCCGCTGAACCACGTTAGACATTGCGAGAGATCGACGTTTTAGCATGCCGTCTTGGCGTACAGTGCCAGAGCGTAAAATCAAATTAATGATGAACTGAAGAATTTGGCTTTAGAGCATTCCATATCGCCTATGCATCAGCAACGCTGATACTGCAGCATCATCTGCTTGGTGGAAATCCAAACACTGCCGTGGCTCAGTGACGTGTATAGATTAGCCCATCGTCAAAAGAAACAGTTTATTTCAACAATAAGGGGAAAAAGAACATCGCTAACATACTTTGTCGTCAGCGTGAGATCGGTCTAATCAAATTTAAGATTTACTTTCTGCTCTCAAGGTTGAGTTCGAATCGAACCGGCTGGTCTGGGTTGGTCAGGACGCTGCAATGTTGTTACGCAGTCACGGTATAGCTGTTTTGGTAGTCAGCGGCATAATATCCCAGTCACATTGCGTATGCTTGCGACTGCAATCAAGTTCGAACGGGATCGAATTACTATATTGTGGGCATTTATTGTGCACTTCTTCATCATCTGTACATTATCATCATCATGCGTGTGCCCCTCATCTTCATCGCGCGTGCGGGCGCATCATCATCAGTGTGGACTGTCGAAGGCTGTTCAGGCTGGTTGTGGACGCCGCCCTTCTTCGCCGTGTCGTCTCTCGGGCTCAATAAAGGTCCGACCTTACTGTGACGTCACAATATATAGATCGCGATTAGCTTCCTTCGCGATTGGCTCCTTTGTGAACGCTGCAGAAGGAAGCCAATCGCGATCGAGAAATTCGATCTGGGTGGGCATCGATCGCGATCACAAGTTGGCCCCTGTGACTGGGGTTTAAGACGCGCATGCACTGTGGGACTGTAACGTATCATGTATCATGGCATAATGTGTCGCATGCCACGGTGACGTATCGCGCTCAGCTAAAACACTCCAATAACACTACAAACGCGGGTGGAGCGCCATAATTAAAATCGGCCGCTAGGTCAGTGATACTAAGAGGTCGAAACAAGAAAACAGCGGGCGAGGCTGCGGTTCATGACGCACCGGTGTCATCCGCTGCAATCGCAGCACTCTGCGACCACGCTGTGGAGAGAGAATTTCAGGCGTCGCCTTGTACGCCATCACTCCGGACAGATAAATCATGCGCTACTAATGGGGATCGAAACCTTCTATAAATCGTCGGCTGAGACGAACGAAGAAATGTCACCGAAAGGTGAGCAATCGCGGACGCTCCTGTCCTGCGCCGGTTGGGTTAGCCTCCCCGCCTCCCTCTATTTTGTGTTCACTTCATTCCATCGAATAAATGTTTGCAGTGCTGCCATTTCTCGTTATATGTCGAATGTATTGCGATACCACGGTGACCTTTTACGGCAAATGCTAGCACAGGAACTGCAAATCGGCCAAAATATGGCATGTTGAACTGTTTTTGCATGCGGGCGTCGTGGAATTTAGGTAAAGCTCAAAGACGTGATGCGCTTGCACATGTGGCTTGAGTTGAGTGCGCATAACGCTGTTTAGTACTTCTCAACGGTCATCACTCTGACAGCCTTAACATACACTATTCCCTTACAACGCTCCAGTTACTTTGCTTGTCGTGCCTGTGATGCAAAAGCACGTTTACATACATACCATAAACATCCAGAATCTTTAGTTTGAAATAACGAAACGGTATTTAAAACTGGTGTCACAAGTGCGCTGGAAAAAGAGGAATAACGGTGCGCGATGCTCATTTGTGCGGGAGGATTCATTCGCTATCCGAATGGTTCTCACAATCATCCACAAAGCACCATCATGGTACGTAAATGTTTTCAGGCACAGTTAATTGATTTCATAAATTGTTCCGAGCCAATTTTGTATGGTTGCCATCGTGCCTTTTTTAAATTTATTTTCAATAAAGTTTTTAATAAAAACATGGAAGTAACACGAAAAAAGAAGAACATAATTTCATGGAATGAAATATGAAATCGCAGAAGCGCATTGGCTAGGCGGACACAAACCCCTTTGCGCAAATTAGTGCGGACTCTAGGGTCAATATTTTGTAAGGATTCTTTTATATTTTCCATTCCTCTTGCCCTTCGCCTTTTGACTCGTTCGAAGTCTTGGCTCCGTTATCGCCGGGATAGGGCACAAGGCTGGACGGATGATTAGAAAGGAATCGAGGAAAATAATCCTCACAACACACGGCCCTTGTTGACTTGGAGAGTCCTTCATTTATTTTATGGGCAAGCGTTTCCTCCAATTATACTTAACGCTCTTTTTACGTCCAACAATTTCATTCACAATATGTATCCCAGTAGAACCAACCAATAGGATTCATACAAAATACATGTGGTTCTACAACTAACCATAATACAATGGCCATATTTCCAGGAAATCAGAGCATCAGAACAAGATTTTTCCTATTGCATGTGTTAGAAATTTTGGCGTCGTAGTATTGGTAGCCCCAGTGAACAGCGCAAGGTGAGAATATAAAGCCTAAGACTCGCTTTACAAAAAAAGCTATCGACAGTATATGAAATGGGAAAATGGTGCAGTGCGGCTTTTAAGGATTTCTTAGTAAAAAAAAAATAATAATAAAAGAGGATTGAATTTGGCAGCTATTCAAAACTCAGCGGCTTATTCGTGAAGCTGTCAACAGTGCGTACTGAGCTTGTTCTTCAGCGAGACTCATCTGACGGGGATCTGGAAAAGGGGAGGAAGCAGAAGCGACACAGATCGCCAAGATTCTGAGCAATTCACTGTGGAAGGCAGTCTTGAAAAGCATTTCACGTCGACCGTCCCCCTACCGCGGTTCTCTCGTGCCAACGTAAAGAGAGATGCAGCAGTCATGGCGCGATCACATTAGAAGAACACATGCGTAAAGATTTCGTCGCTCTTCTGTATAGTGTATGGCGCGGGGCTCCAAAGCGGCTGTAATTGCGTCGTCGGTGGTGAAGACGTGCGTGGAACACTTTCGCCAGGAGACTCACGAAAAACAGCCCCATACGCAGTGCTAAAGACAAACAAGAGAAAGCGAACACAAGCTCCAGTGGATGTTGTAAAGTCTTATCGGGACACGCCTTGCAGCGCGTCAGCGTGCGCGGTTCGTTCGCTGTTTCTGCCGGCACCCATTTCTGCTCCGCTCTGCTGTCGTCCTCCTGCGTGAGCAGCTGCCTCCGGCGCTCCGAGAAAAGCTGCAGTTGACTATCGCGCACATCGACGCCTTCAAAAGTCAGGTCATGCGTGAAAGACGCGAGAAGAGTGTTGCTCGAGCTTCGCCGAGCAACGGCGCATGGCAAGGAAGCGAGAAAAGCAAGCAACAAAACACGCGCCGTTAAGTGAAGACTCGAAGCGCGCAACTTAATTGAACTCACTTCGGCGCGAACGGCGGCGATGCACGCAAACCGTGACGACAGCGACTCTTAGCGGAACTCTCAGAAAAGGCGATGGGAAAGGCAAAAAGGCGAAGCGGATGGCAGTCCCGGGAAGCATTTGGGAGTCGAGGTAGGAAGCGATGAAAATGGGCCTGCGTCGTGGCAACCGTCCACCAGAATTCTCTAAAGAAATTACCACTCTCCTTATCCCATCGGCCAAGTCATGCAAGAGAGAACGCACACGATATTTTTTTTTTTTTTTAACGAATGCACAGGCGTGTGTTCCCATATAGCAAGCCGATTGCTCTATAGCTCTATAGCAGTTGCTCTATATAGCAAATATAGTTAGCATGAGTGTTTTATTCCTACACGCACGCTTCCAAAGCGCCTGCGGGTCATCTTGAGGTAGAGCATCACGTTGCTGGCGCAACCGCACGAGTTTCTTGCTGTTTTTCTTTAATGGGAGGAAATGGCTCCCGGCCTGGTGTTCGGCTGCTTTCGGGGGGTTTCATTTCACAAGGATACCTAATAAAAATATCTAGGCGTGGTCGGGTGCCTCTTTTCCATCCACAGAGGGCATTGCAGTAAAGGACACGCCGCGCAGCTGTTGGGGGCCGTGTGTTAGGTCAGCGGACGCTCGGTGAGTGACCGGCGGCAGCAAGTCTCAAACCCCCAATCTCACGCAGCCGAGACGCTCGCTTTTATGTTCCTTATGCAACGCTTACATACAGGGTGCTTCTCTTAACTTGAGCCAAACTACAAAAATATGTAAATGCTACGTAGCTGGACAGAACCAAGGTAATGTTGGTTGCCGTCGCTTGGAGATACTCAGATTATTTTTTACGTTCCGCCTAACTATATAATTAGTCTTAATTATTAATCAACTTCTCAATTATTATAGTTAGATGAAATGTGTCAATGAGAAAATTGTGAAACAATATGAAAAACTCCCGATACAGTTTTCTGTTGCTCAATACGTGGGACATAAATGTTTTTCGAGCGTGAAAGAAGCCCGCGAATACACGCGACGTGCCTCGAGCGGCCAGTCGAGCGGCAATTCTCTCTCTCTCTCTCTCTCATTTGCGTTCACTATCTCTCGAATCGATTACAAATGCCTTAAAAAAGGAAGGCATGATTTGTACCGGCATCTGCAATATTTGCTGGCAACTAGAGCCGGATTGCTCACGCATTAATGTGCCGCGACAACATATGATAAAAACATGCAGACAAAAAGAATATATAACGACACAGATGACGTGAGAAGTTTTGCCAACACAAAAAAGGGAAACAAGAAACTAAAGAATGCACACACACACACACACACACACACACACACACACACACACACACACACACACACACACACACACACACACACACACACACACACACACACACACACACACACACACACACACACACACACACACACACACACACACACACACACACACACACACACACACACACACACACACACACGCACGCACGCACGCACGCACGCACGCACGCACGCACGCACGCACGCACGCATCCACAGCAGGTAGCAAAGTTGAACAGAAAAATATATTATTCTTATTATTTGCATTATTAAAGCAGAAACGCATGTAGCGTGTTACTCAAAAAAGCAGTGCACGTATATCGACAAATAATAGAGCACAAATAACTTGCAGTCTTGCTTGGTGAATGATCGACTCCCGCCGTCGAAATCGGTTATCCGCCGCATAGATCGCACCAGCTACCGCCGCAGCGCCGCCGCCTATGAGCAGCTTCGCGAAACAGGAAGGAGCGTTCAATAATTGTTCGCGAGTCTGCCACGAGGCGCCGCAGCTCCGCAAGACAGCGTAGGCACCGGTGTGTAGGGGAATACTACAGTGCTATTCATTTCTGCGTCACCGTCTATTTTAATAATTTGGACACCACAAACTTGTTTGTTCGTTTATTTGTTTCGGAGTTCATTTTCGCCGGCATTACAGGCACTTTAGCAAGGCCAGCTAGAATAACTTTGAGCATACTGAATCTTCTTGATCAAAATGATATCGTACTCTTAGAACGAATAGAACAACCACCTTTCTCGTCACCATCAACCATCACGCGAGAAAAAGTAAACGAAAGTAACATTCTCAAATGCAGAAGGCGTTTACATTCGTGCGAGACAACTGCGACAAACGACACTGTGTTACTCTGTCTAGTCCCACACTTGCAGGCACGCTTTCTTAATTCAAGTATGTTTAGTCAAAAACACCACATTCTAACACTTTAAAGATACCTTGCAAAAGGAACTTCCCGGCACAATTTTTTTCTTTTCGCTCACGTGTGTTCAAGTGAAAAGTTATTCTAGTGCTGCAATTAAACAATCAACTGTAATTAAACGCGTGGCTCAGAGGGTACACAAGCCATTCAGGTAAATTCCGCATTCTTATGAGTAAGATGCCGACGGTGATTTTTAGGGATCTAGTTTTATTAAGAGAAGCCTGAATGAAACGCCATAGGCAAAAAAAAAAGAAAGAAAGAAAGGAAAGGACAGGCAACAAAAAAAAAAAAAAACGAAAAAAATAACTGAAAGAAAGACTTGTTTTACATGTCTTCTGGATGTAAGAAATTTTTTTCGGTTTTTTATCGTATGGATGCGAACTAGCTCTTCAAGTCGCCCACGTCGACTATATATATTAACGAGTACTGTTAACATCGATGATATTCACAGCACACACAGACTTAAGAAAATAAGAAAAAGCAAGCCCAACCTTACGCACTAGCCCTATTAGCGTTTCCTGAACGGACCATGAACGCCTTCAAAACAAGTTTGACGTACTCTATGGCGAAAATCAAAAGGATTGAAATTAATACAAATCATTTAGTTTTCCACAGACACTGTACCAAGGGCAACGACAGGAAGCAAGCAACACGAAATTGTGAATTTCACAAGTTCTTGAGCAATGACGATAGGCCATTACTCTGTGGGTATAATATAATGCAAGTGTTACCAGGTTGACTTTTTCTGCGCAATCAGAAACCTGTAAGCTTTGCTGTCGTTTCAACTGTTGCTTTTCTTTTACTGAGGGGGAGGGGGAGCTATCGACCAAATCTTGGCACATGCCGCGGAGTTGCCATGCTTTGGAATCAAAAACAACACTAAACATACAGAACAGCTATTAGCATTGACAAGAGCGTCAACGCGGGGGTTCTTTTCTAGCTTGGCTGATAGAGGCTGAGAAAGGAATTAAGGCTTGAAAAACAGTCCAAAGCCCAATGGCGGTGGCATACAGTTATTGTTCCTGGTGCCCCTATGCAATTTAAATGACCCGCGATTCAAACGTAACTAAACATGGGGGAACCAAACAAGAGTTCTTGAGGCTATTATATACGCAATGCTATAATAAGTAAATCATTCTCACATAGGCAAAGAATGGCGACGCAAGAGTAAGTTTTAGAGTCAGTAGTGTATTTGGCTCACATTGGTATGATACGATAATTCGTGCGAAGCTACACGAACTCTCTGTACGTCACTCTTTATATTTCACAGGTGAACTTTGCAATGATGATATTGCTGAAGTATAATCTCCTTATCCGTTGATTGTTGCAGTGACATTATTGTTATCATTGATAACAAAATGGTAGGTAGGTATGCATTATTGTTACCCTTAATAACAAAATGGGCGAGTTAACTCGGTAGGTACGCATAATTAAAAATATCGCCAAAAGAAAACGAGGACAAAACGTAAAGTGGACGACACTTTTGTTTCTTGCAACAGCACAATTCCATATGTTGATTGTTGGTCTACATGAACGTTGACAACTAAATGTGCATGTGTAGATTTTTGTCGAATACATGCATTTAACTATGCATTTCTGCGAAACGGGAAATGGTCACCGCAGTGATGGCTCTGGCCCCAATGGCGGTTACAAAAATCCGATCACGTGCATAAATACCCAAACTTGGGTCATTGGATATGGGCCACTGGGTATCTGCCGCGTTTCATAATAATCAATATAGAAAACATATCGTTAACAATTTCGCTGTGAGACCGATTGTAATAGCATTAAAGTACCAATCGTCTCTAATGGTTGGATGCACCGCAATTTTTTTTCTTCTGGCAAACAAGTCTTAAATTAATAGAAAAGGCATACTACATGGTTCCTTCCTTTCTTACTTTTAATTCATCTAGCTTCTGTCATCGTTGGAAGCAGTTATCAAAAAGTATCGTGTAAAAAAGAAACGCGGTGACGAACTTGTGATGACGACACTAAACCCAACGTGAATGCCCTGTAGACAAGAAAAGTAAGTGTTTCTGAGTAAAATGAATAATGGCAGTTAAATGCACAAAATATAAACGGGGCGTGCTTAGACGGCATTTGGCGTGAGCGAATGCACTACGCATATGCTACAGGTTTTTCATGGATAAACATTTTCTGGTATGCATTGTGCAATTTGAAATGTAGTGGTTAGAAGGAAGTTGCGGTTAGCTTATTTCCTTTGTTTAAAAGGCTGCCGCTCCACTTCATATCACATTTGGAGGAATAAAAGACAGCTTGTAGGCTATGTAACACATGAAAAAGTGTGATGTGTTTTGTTTAAGTTGGTAAGCACTTATTTGGCTACCTTCCGCGCGTTTGACAAGCTCGTATGTAAGACCTTGGATGTTGTACAACTTTGGTGTTACATCTGTATAGTTAAAATGTTGAATGTCATGCTCTAATACAGTAAAAGAAGATTTAGAGATGCTGTTTTAGTTAGCACAAATTTTTAATCGGGCAGGTAGCACAAATGTAACCCTTGAACTTTATTACTCGAAGAGGCGGACATTCCTTGTGCAAGAAATCAATAATGATAGTAGACTAACTGAGAAATTTTCCTAATAAACTTTATAATTAACTACTTTAGGGAGCTATTGCAATTTACGAATTAACGTCCGTGAGTTCTCAAGGCACGTCAACTTTGAATGAATTTTAAAACTAGCACCAGTTTTGAGATAAGCGTCGTCAAACTTGCTGTAAAATGCTCTGGTAGTTCCACTTACTTTTTAACACAGCGCATCTTTATTCGTTTGCAGACAATAGAACACCAATGCATTTCGTCACTCACATTGGAAACGTAGATTTCCAAACTGGTGTCATCCTCAAACTTTGTTCCGAGTGCATGTTCCACGGAATTCACTGGCTCCAATTCATAAATTGTACTACATGTCACAACGTAATAAGGTAAAAAGTGAATTACATCAATTTTGTTACTTAGTCAAATATGCATTTTAAGTTCTCAAGCAAATACTGTCTGCCTGTTCGAGTAATAAAGCTCAAGGAGTATTTGTGCTATCTGCCATATGCGATTTTGAATAACTATGTGAACTCGATCTAAAGAAAGAACAAAAGGAAAGAAAAGACACCATGTCGTATATATAGCTATTATGACGTGATGTCTTGTTTGACTATGAAGGACAGAGATGTACTCACTGGCACTACGTTGTAGTTCAAATTGCAGTGCTATATTATGAGCCGGTTAGGTCTGTAAGCAGAAGTGTTCGACTCTCAGTTGTGATGACTATAGGCACTGTACACGAACTGGAGGCTGAGAATTAAGATGCTTAGTTCAATACTAACTTCATATCTGCACTCAGCTCGGCGTCACATGGATCGCCTTGTCCTGCGTAACCTTCGCTGTCGTGGTTAAGCACCTAATGCATTAAGTGTTGCAATGAACTAATTCAAACAAAAAGTAATATTGAAAGCGTTTCTTTGATTGTCTTCGTCACGTTTTGTCGGCTACGAGAAGACGCTCGCAAAAAGTATGCCAGGCAACTAATATGCGACGTTTTAGGGCTCCTGCACAAGAAAGACAACGCATGTTTTACGCTGTATGTTGACGGTGCACGTATAGCAGACGACTGTCTACCCAGTAGAGAATGTTGTATTTTTTTCCGAGAACGTTTATGAAATAAAAGAGTGTGCTAAGGCTGGGCGACTTTACAACGCTTAGTCAAAAAAAAAAAAAAAAAAAAACAACACTAGCGACGAATGTATCTTGCTATAAAATTCTAGTCATGCATTCAGGGTCATAAGCTCGTCAGGCTGTGTCTGTGAATGAGGCTGTCTACAGTATATAAGCAAAGCTCCATTGCTATAGCATTACTGTGAGGTCACCACTGACGTATGCCATGTACTGATGCAGCACTATCAGGCGTAATTTACAACAAATGATGCAAAGAGGCATTTCACTGAGATAAATTTCATAAGTGAAGGTACCTTTGTCGCAGTATGGTCGCGACGGCTAACAACATGGCAACAACATGTAACACGGCAGCAATATGTACATTGTTGGGCCAAGTAGCAACATGAAAAAGCTTTGAAAAATATTGGGAGAACAGGGCAGAAGTCGTCCACGAAAAATTGGAGCCAGGACAGAGTACGTTGATGCCTGTCTCTTCTCTTCGCGCCCCTGAATTTCATAATAATAATAATAATAATAATAATATAATAATAATAATAATAATAATAATAATAATAATAATAATAATAATAATAATAATAATAATAATAATAATAATAATAATATATTATTATTATTATTATATTATATTATTATTATTATTATTATTATTATTATTATTATTATTATTATTTGATTTGAAAACATATATACACTAGACAGAAAAGTAAAAGCGAGGAGCAGGCTGGCAACTGTCACTGGAAGGGGCACAGCGCCTGCCTACTCTTCAGAAAAGAGGAGACAGAAACATAGAAATTGAAGATAGGAAGAAGGAGAGGAAAGAGGAAAGAAAGAGCAAGATAATAAATCTCAAAAAAAAGTAGAACACACTTTACAGTTCACACACAGTAGGGCCGGTCACAACAGGTCATGCTACTAAAGAGCGTTAAAATAGAAGAAATAGTGTCTGAACCAGTGTTGTGCATGTTCCTCTAAAACAGGAACGAAAGTTCGTTCCTCGTTCCTTCCCAATATTGAAACGAGTTCCCGCTACAAGTTTCTTTAATGCGAAAGGAGCGCGTTCCAGTTACATTTCAAACATTGGAACGTGTCGTTACATTAACGTTACATTTTATGATTATTTAATTAAAATATTGTGTCGGATAATCCTGAAGCGAAATAAAATGAGCAATTTAAAACTCACGTCCAACTAAGGAGGTTATACGAATTTCAACATCGCCGACAGCAGATTATCTGGAAATAAAAGGAATCCAAAGAAACGCTCCCATAGAAATTTTTTCGGGGAGCACCGGACATACTCCAGAGACATACTCCAAATGCAAAACATACGGCCCTTTCCCCTTCGGTCTTCAAATGCGCAGTCAGGATACTGCGCTTCAGACGTGCAAATAGAAAGTTACTCACCTGCACCAATATAATTAAATTTCTTGCACAAGAAACTACATCGAAAGAAACAATACAAAGGTGTTTAATGAATGCTAATTGGATATTGCAGTATGAGTGGGAAAAAGAAATGTCCAGAATACATATTCGCAACTTAGTTAAGTCCCTTGCTTGAACTCAGCAAGAGTTGCATCTCGATGTTGGTGCAAGACAGGTGCCCGTTTTTCAGTCGAAGCTTGTATTGCCTCCCAAGTGTTGGCGGTGGTGTCACGCTAAAACCCTATCGAAAACATGCCGAAAACTCGCGTCTCGTTCGCTTGGCATATACCAAAATTGACTTAGAAGGGTACGAATGTATGAGTAACATGACTGATAGGTCATGACGTCAACAACATCACATGCACGATTGACGATAATAAAATCACGCGTGGCGCATACCAGCATTGGATATGCGCTTATGAGCCAGGGCCAAGAATAAAAGGATGGAAGGAAGGAAGAAAGAGAGAACGAAAGAAAGAAATCACGTGTGGCTCATACCGGGGCGCGTATCTGCGCCCAACCCCAGTGCTCGACCGCTGGCGCCGCCATGCGCCGCTCGCGCGTACCATGTTTATAGCCGCCGCCGTTGGAACGGAGAACACGCTGGGCTGGTGGTGACTAGGCACGACTGTGGCTGCTGCTAAGGGATCGATGCCATTCCCAAATAAACGCATCACTGTTTTGATGATCCAAATATAATCTCACTATCAGGGAGGGAGCAGTCTACCTGACTGGAGCAGTATTTTTTTATATGGGGTGATGGCTACGCTGCGCTCCGCAACACCCCAACGACCGCCGCTTCGCGTCGGCGGATACCAGTTCTTGCTGTCTGTGTCCAGCCACGCTGATTACCATGCCCTCTCCATTCGGGTACGCAGAACGTCCCTCCTCCGTTCGTACGCAGAACGTCGCCGCAGCCGAAGAGGCCGCTATTGCCCTCGCCATCTCGGCATCGAGACAAAACGAAGAACTATATATTCTTACAGACTGTCAATCAGCATGTCGAGCCTACGCGAACGGCCATCTACATAAAATCGCATGTTATATTCTACATCGCCTCAACGAAATACCCCGCACCACGATAATTTGGACAGCGGGACATGAAGGCGTCAGCGGAAACCATCGTGCACACACGATAGCCCGAGCTCACTGCAACCGGGCACTGCAAGAGACGCCAGAAGACCCAAGTCCAGACACACTACAAACTTACTACGATATACTGCAGCACTACCGCCTTTCGAGAAGAACGATGCCGCCACCCCACCCATCCCTCACCAGAGCTGAAGCCACGACCTGGAGGCAACTCCAGACCAACACCTATCCTCACCTCACGCTCCTTCACGCGATGTACCCCACCCTTTATCAGCCCCTTTGTCCTTTCTGTACAGAGCGAGCTACCCTCTACCACACCACATGGGCATGCCAAAATATCCCCAATAACTCCTCAAATCGAAACGCAACGCACGAGCAGTGGGAGCAGTGATAAGCATTTATTTCTTGTAATACCGTTTCACCTTGTGGCTTGTGACAGCCGCTTATATAACTATACATTCAAGAAAGTGCGTTTTATTTTAGTTTTTTTATTTATTTTTTTATACGTTCGCAGGTAGGGCACGCCAGATTCATCGGAGCCTTTAAGCATTTCTGGCTGTTTTATAACTAAGATGCAGGAAGCTTCTCCAGAACTGTTTAAAATCACTTTAGGACTTGAAAAGTGCACGAATTTGCAGTGCCATACCCTGCACATTATTTGCTTCTTCGCAGGACCTTGTGGCGCGAGATCTGACTCCCATTGCCCGCTAAAGCTTGCGCTCATCGTCGCCCCCTATTAAGGCGGGAGCTAGGCGCTAAGTCAAGTAGAAGAAAGCATCGCCTCGGTCCGACTCAGTCCTTTGGAAATAGCCGCTAGGCAAATGACCGCGCCAGCGGACGTGTAACACGTCGCAGCACTCCCCAGGCGTTGCAGATATCGCTTGGTTTAATAGACTTTCGATGTCGCCACGGCTGTCTTTAGCGCAGCTCTGTATGGCGTGCCTTCCTGGCACTCTGGGAGAAGAAAAGAAAACGAGCGCGTCTGACATTTCCTGTCGAAGACCCGACCGAAAGAGGGGGAGGGGGGTAGCAGAAGTTGTTCAGTGCACGTACCATTTGCATATTTTTCCATACAGCGACATCGCCCAGCCATTACCGCGGCATACACCGAACGAGCCATGCATGCAGGCAAGGCTTTCGTGTAAGGAACGCAGTGAAAACCGCCAAAGGGTACCACACGCACTTTCCCGGTGGAGATCTGGTGATTTTATGCGGCAGATGCGTGTAAGGGCACGAGGGCGGAGAGAGCGGAGACAACTGCGCGCGGAGGGAGGAGGACGAGGACACTGATGCGCACTCAGCAAAGGATGAGAACATATTTGGCCATATCGCCTGTCGTGACTCACGAAGCAAGTGCGAAGCGCTGCGAATGTGATCTCGACATGAACTGAAAGAACGTCCGGACAGCTGTGTTAGCAATGAGGAGCAAGAATTTTCGTAACTGTGTATAGCGAGACGGAGGGTCAAGAATTGAGGTTGCTTATGCAAACTCGCATCCTGCGATTATTTTACGCAGATTCTGAGACTTAACCGAGACATAAATAAATGTTGAAACCAAAACGAAGAAGTAAAAAAAAGTTTCAAGTAAGCTGTGAAAGAGTTCTCCCTGTCAACTCTTCACTTGCTCACGTTGTTGAAAATATGGTAGCCGTGCGTTCACTCACACTTTAAAACGCAGTAATACTTGTTTAGCTAGGGCACGCATATATGAAAACATTTCAGTGCTTGGAAAGTGGCTGTATCCTCAGCGGTGGTCGCCATGGCGCTTCTTGTTTTGTTTTCGATTTCCAGACAAAAGGAGGAAGTCTGGCAAGACGGGACTATACGAGTAGCTTTTGTGCCAGAATGTACGGCTTTTCGCGACACTGAAACAGTTTTTGTTTTGGTTGTTGTCATTGCTGGTGCTCTGACTGCCGCTGCCTTGGACGGAAGAAAAGCAATTCACTGGCGCGGGCGCCTGCCCCTTAGAGGAGAAAACAAAGCTGCCGGTTTGAAACAGCTGCCTTCGGTTCACTGCCAATCTATGGAAAGTCACGGACGACGTGCAGTGTGTGATCCCGGAGCGATTGGGAGAACAAGGCTTGGAGTCTCAGGCCCAATTTTTATGCACCCTGGGAGCGCCATTTGTTTTTGTGTGGGTTTCACCTGCTGTCCCCTATCTTCCCGGATTGAAAGCTAGCTACATGTGAAACAATAGAGTCAGCCACGGGAATTCGTACCCAGAATGTTGATCCGGTGTTCCCGTTTTATCCGGCTCCTCTAGTCGTACGTCGTCGTTTTGCTTCGTCTACTGATGCGACGCCTTTTTCTCGGTATTGCGAAGCAATACAATCTAGCGCTTTGCCGACGACCGCCCGAAAGGGCTCTCGTATTTTTGTTAACCATGTAAGTAAACGTACTACAACGCCAAGCACACTTGTCTAAAGCGCGGAAGCGGTGTGCCGTCGTACATCAGATTATGTTACCATAGGCGCCACTGGTGTTAGGAAGGTGTGTTCCTGCGGGTGCGCCGCCAAATGAGTGAACCCAGTATAGCTGACGTCCACCACAGTGAATGATGGGTCACGCGTGATGATAACGCACCGCCTAATTGTGGCTGCACGGACAGCGCCTGCTATGGCTCCCTTCCTGTACAGGCAGCGAAAATCAAGAAGCTTGAGTAGCGGGAGCTTGCTAGCTTGGTAGCGTGTGTTCAGGCATAACATGAGCATTACATGAACTCTCGAACCAGCAGGCACTGCGGGAGAACGTGCTGACGAACACCGGAGTAGACCGTTGCCGCGCTCTGTAGAGAAGTGTGCAAGCGGCTGTAAGCCAGAACCTCGCCGGATAACGTCTATTAATTAGCTGAGCAATGGCAGTGATTTGTTTAAAAAAAAAACACGTCGCCGTGTCTGCATGCTTAAAAATTGAGTGAGAGTGAAACAAAACACAATTTTTCTTGCGTTAAACAGCATGTCAGTTGCTCGTTTCGCAGGGAAATTGGATTGAGTCACTGCGCCGTATGAGGGTAGATCAACCAGATTGTTACATGTAGTGGACTGCATACTATCGCCATATAAGGATGGTTCCGCGTATGCAAAAGGCGAGAGGATGTCAATAAGGTAGTAAAATTGACCTGAAAGTCGGTTTTATGATTGCCGAAGCACTGCAGGTCATTTAGATCAGCGCTGTGCAACTGCCTGGTTTGTTTCATAGATTTCAGTGTACGTTTAAGGTCTCTTGTCCTTTCATTTTATTTGTCTTTCTTGTCTTTATGTGATATCCTATTGTTAAACTCCCTGTCTTTCCTTTGCTTATCTTTCTCTCTCTCTCTGTTTTTATGCAAGCTGCAATTAGATAATATAATTTCACAGGGCAATGCGAAAAGAAAAAAAAATGCTGAGCAACATGTAAGCCACGGTACCGTGGTGCCAGCTTATGTTTCTTCTATAACCAGCGGCAAAGTTCCCTCAGTATACTTGAACAGCGGCAGACAACCAGGACTCATCAGTAGGAAAGGACGCGCACTTCGTCACCACTTTTCTTCGTCTGAACAGAACAATACAGAGATGCAAAAACTGTGTTCCACAAGCTTCGCAGAGTTACGCTCGCTGAATGTGGTAGGTAACTCGTCGAAGCACTCCCACTTTCTTTTGCTGCCCCGGGCAGCAGTGGCCTACACCAGCTTCGATATTGTGTAGTTGCGGGATAGGAACACACACATCGCTTTGCTCAACGTGACCAGAAGAAGCCCATCTACTGCGTCTCTCCGGAGGCCGCTCTTCCAGCTATACTGGAAGCTTCAAGCGCATACAAGCCCGGCGCGACCATCGCTGCTATACGCTTCCGCGAACTGTGTTTCCGTTTATATTAAACTATGTCAAAACACACAAAAAAAACACGGACGAAGCAAGTGGACATACATACAAGCGCTAACCTGTTGAAGTTAGCGCTTGTGTGTGTTTGCGTCTACTTGCTTCATTCGTGTCCTCTTTTCAGCTTGAACCTCCTTTAGTGTATACGTTTTAACAACAAGACAGAACACCCTACGCTCATCATGTGTTACCTTCGTCTAGCTCGAAGCTATCTGCCGACGTTGACTTACTTTCCGTTTGCCATCGCCATCCTGTTTTTGTTCGTTTTTTTGTCGCACTCTTCAGTCAACAAAAAGTTCTTGCGCTAGCAATTTGAGAGCGTCTTTTTTCCCCGTCCCTGTCAATGTTTGAAGAACACGTTGGTACGGCTTATAGTGGGAATGTCAGCGGTGAGACTCCGCTTCGAAGGAGGACTTCGTTCTGCTTTCTATCCGCGTACGCTCATCAGACACGGTCGACGAGCTGTTCTCCGCCTGGTGAGCGGCGCGCTTCATTCGAGCGAACAGCAAAAAAGCCTCAAAAGCTGCGCTTTTCGTTGTTAACGCTGGTAGTATTCTTAAGAACAAGCACCAGAGGCACTCGTCTCAATGATTTGGAAACAACTGTTTTAGCAACTATTGTGATGACGTACTACATCTCTTCTATGCGGTCACGCAAACTTGCGCTATTCGTTGCCCCGCTCCTACTGTCTTCTACTGACTGATTTGAAAAAAGAGGCAAAAGTTTCCATGCAGAAGAAGCTAACAGGTTCTACAAATATGCATTTTTTGTTGTTTGACGTAAGGAGCACCTAATTTCACAGTAAGAATGAGACGTAGTGCGTGATTTGTTAATTATTTTGGAATGCTTATTTCTGAAGACCACGGGGCTGTTTATTCACTACATATATAAAGAAACGTGAAATACAGTAAAGAGCTCCTGTATTAAGAATTGACGATGGCTTTCTAATTTTCTGACACCGAATCACCCAAAAGGCATAAAATAAAGCCGTTTTTAATGCATCGATTCCTTTCACACCATTCTATTCTTTCGCTATCACCAAATATCCGAGACCGGTCGATCCTGTTGATAACATAGGTGGACCACTGCTCGTACCACCGACAAAGGGCCGAGAAGAATTGGTGTAGAAATCCTGCTTCACCTGGTCGCCAAATTATGCGCTCTAATATTTCGGACAAGCCGGAGCACAATATATCTCCGTTGTAAATCACTGTAACTATCATCATGCCTGTGGTGCCACTGAAAAATTTGCCGGAAGCGCTGATTCTTTAACGAATGGGCCGAATTCACCACTATTGTGCAGATGTTTCGGTCCCTGTGCCCGAATTCATCTTAACTTTTATTTGAAATATAGGAATAATGATGAAAAAGAAATGGGGGCATGGGGCAGAAACGACAACTTGCCGCCGGTGGGAGCCGAACCTACAACTTCCACATGACACCTGTGATGTTCTATCAATGAAGCAATGACGTGCGTTTATACAGGGTGTTGTTTTTTACCTAAGACTGACACAGGTTTCATTTTTCGCTAAAGACTCGCGCGACGCATGTGTGATAGCTAATTGTGGGTGCTATGTTTTGGTGCTCTTTGTACCACACTTACGCAAGACGTCAAGCTGAATCTGCAAAAGTTCTCACTTCGTGAGAGCGGAATAATTAAGCAAGAACTACCTAAGCAAAGAATTCGGCCAGTTCGGACTTGAACCGAACTACGCACAAGCGAATGAGGGTGAAGAAGAATGTAAGGAACAGCTTCTGTGAATTCATTACAGTCTTCCTCGTCCTCGACCGCATGTGATCTGCAGCCTTCGAGTCAAGAACTACGCATGTAGTTTTTGTTAAGCTCTCCCGTTATTGTGCCGCTAAGCATGCACTTTCCAAGCGCAGATGAAGTTTCACGCTTGCCCCTCGCCTGTGATCATACAAACACAGCCGCCCTGCTTCGCGTACCACTTACTGGAAGGTGGGAGAAGAATGTGACGAACAAGTTTCGTTATTGTTTCCATATTGGCATACATCTCCGTAGGATGTTTTGTTTCAGTTTCCGTGCTACAATTCGCCACTGTTGTTCTGCTCTCTGCTGTCTGTGCAGTGATGAAGCTGGTAGAAGCTATACGAACGCCCCTGAGACATTTACCGTATGCATGCGCAATCAATTACTTGATGCGGTTTGTACGGCGTCAGCTCATCTAAGTTTGCGCAGAGGGCGCTTTACGAATGATGTAGGAAAGCAACATTAACGTTCTGGCAGAATTAACGCAAGCGATACACAGGTATTTGAAACGCTATTCGCGAAAAGACTAAGTCTCCGCACAGTGGCAGTTTTGAGGCCTGGTACGAGCACTTCTCGGCAGCGAAACACGCGCCGCCAGCGTCGATGAGCGTTTCCCGTGCGACCCCTGAAAGCTGTCAGGGCGTGCGGCCCAAGTGGCTCTGTATGCGCTTGTTTAGCCGCCGACGAGCCAGGAACCATGTTGCGCTGCGATCGATGACTCGAAATAGACGGCCCCTGCACACATCATAAGCGCTCCGCGTGTACGGCTGGGACTACAGATAAGCTGACGACAGCACGCGATTATGACTGCTTGCGCGGAAGACGTGCTTTGGAGGCCATTTGTAAGTTAACTGAATCGGGAATAGCCACGAGAACTCTGACGTGTATCTAATAGGCAGCAAAGCAAGAGGAGAGTAGCAATAAGAGCGCAACTGTGTACGCCAGATCCGACTCTCACCGAGCACGATAAAGTGTGCGCAGCGGTACATTTAATTAGTGCAGGAAAGAAAGCATGACACATGGTCGATGTGATCGACGATGTCGATCATGAGTGGCGTTTCTTCGTTATGTGCAATCTTGATCATATTTTGCAGGTAGTAATCGGTCATCCGCAAGCCCTTTTTGAGGCGACGTGTATTTGTCTAGCACGTTTCACATGCAAGAAAATGGAAAGAACAGTCAAATTTCTGGGAGAAAGTTCTGTACAAATTTCTGGGAGAAAAAAATAAAGCCTTTTGTCTTTTCATCTAAGTTCCTCGCCCCGGGCTGTCATTACAGAAAGGTTTAATTCTGAACACACAACTGTTACGGCGCCATTGGAAGCTATGCAACGCACGCTATATCAACACATTTCTTTGCGATCACGACTCGTTTCCTTAACGCCATGGCCACAGGATTCAAGTTCTCTAAGGGCAAGAATGAAAACGCACAGAAACGCACGAGCTAAGACACGCGCGTCTGCTGTAGAAAGAGCATGCGAGCTGCCTTCACCGGCAGCATCAAGATACCGCGCGTAGGGACTTTAACCGCGCGTGGTCAGAATTCGCCAAGGGGTGGACGGAGGGGGGGGGGGGGGGGGGAGAGAAGCGGTGAAAGGCGGTCCCGGGGCGAAGCTGGCCGCAGCCGTCGCGCTGCCATTTCGTACTGTTATGCCGACGAGACAAAATGTGTGCGCTGGTCTTTCGAGGTCGATGACGGCTGGCTCAGACAATGAAAAGAAAGAAGAAAGAGCTGCGTTCAAGCAACGCTCGCAGCATTCAGTTTGAAAAGGGCCTCGCCAGTTCTTGCCTTTCTTTTCGTGCTCCACGCAGGACCTTTCAAGACAGCGTTTTCTTTCTTTCCTATAACTCTGGCGGCTGCAGTGGAAGGCCGCTTTCCCCTTTAGCTCTTCAGATGGACATGCTTGTTATACAAGTTACGTCGTAAAACGACGGTCTGAACGATGCCTACTTACTTGTGCGTAATGTTTTGGATGCTTCTCGCAATGCGCGACCAAGAAGACCATGCAATTAAAGCATCTTTTATAGCTGGTCACGAAGCGTGTCGAGCATATATGAGCGCCTAGTATTACTTCTTTTTTTGGTGCAAACCAGACAAGCGCGGCGTTCGTATAATACAGCGATTCCCCTTGCAGCATTGACTTCCATTTCCACTACGCCGAATGACCAATCGCGACAACAAGGCTGGCGCCCCACAACTCGGCTCCACGCCAAGAAGCAAACATAACGAGACTGGAGTATTGTTGGAGTGGAATAGCTTCTGCCAACTTAGCTTTGTTTGAAATTTCCCGTTGTTTGTCGGCAGTGCACCAACGACGCAACTGTTATGCATTTCAAAGCAGTATAGTTAACTTGAAGTGAAAAGGCACCCTATGAGTTCAGCAACGTGTATGTTTTCGTCATGTGGGTGCGTTTGCCTTGGTTATCATCCTCGTGTTTCATGTATTATGTATCTTGCTCTGCAGAGCATTACACTATAAAAATTGCATTCCAAAAATTGTTATTCCAAGGAAGGGTCACTGCGCTCTCAACAAACTGTTACCCTTCCACGCTCGCGGAAGTACCTATGAGTCAAAGGCATGCCCCCAATCAGGGGCCGAATTTACAAAGCTTTCCGTTAGTACGTGAACTGTGCCATGGTCTGGCCACCTTCGATAACGATATGTCCAGCATCATGATTGGCTTGAATTTACTCTTCCGAATAATTATAGCGCAAGAGCTTTATTGAATCTGGGCCCAGTTTATTTTTATCAAGCGCTTATCAAATGCCTATCATTTAAGAAGACAGCGTAGTTTCACATTTTTGATAATAACGGTACAGTTGCGACAAAAGCGCATTGAAATTCACTTGAACCTTGAACATAAGTTGTTACTGAGACCACAATGGTTCAGTGTCTATGGCGTTTTGCTGTTGAATGCCACGGCAAACACACTTTGGTGGCGGTTAAATGAAAGAAAGAAAAAAAGACATTTCGTATATTTATTTGGGTACATGCTGAAGTAAGTCTGAGTCATCCTAATTAAGCCCTAGCTCTCCCTCCACACTACCTACCGCAGCCCTTATCACCCAGGTGTTGCTTCGGACGCCGTGAGTTTATGAAAGCCCGCAAGAGCGGTTCATAAGAATATCGGTCAATCACCAGAACGGGCATATTATTAGCCAAGCTAGCCACGCTAATGACAAATATTGCTTTCAAACGCAACGCTTTGTGACTTCGTCCCCAGGCTATACCTGACTAAAAAAACGAAACCCTTTATTATCACTACCTGGTCAGCTCGACGCGGCTGACCGCGCTGCGCTTCATTCGAACATGTTCCGTACGAAAATCAACATCTTAGCGCGACATTATTGTTTATAGTTCGAATACATATATACCGTAAATACTACATACGATGACTTCCACCTCCATCTCGTATTTCTTGTCTCTCCTGCTGTCGAGCATGCTTTCACGTATTTCGTTTTGCTCGCGGGAGGGTTGTCTTCCTCCTCAGATATTTTCCGTCCATGCTAGGAAGTATCATTCCACAGCGTCAGTGCACATTGCCGAATCGCTGTAGGAAAGACCGTACGAAAAAGCTGCGGGCGTCATCACGAAAATTGACAGTGATTGGTCGGCGGAAGCGGAACGGCCATGTCGTGAATCCCAAACGGTCACCACTCACTGGCTAGCTGGCCCGCCGACGCTGGTACATCGATGCTCGTCAAAAAGAGAGAAGAACCGGCAGAGACCAGTCGAGAGCGAGTGTTTCTCTCATCGCCTTGTTGCTCCTCCGGTTTCTGGCGTCGTCTCAGCCCCATCCATGCGGCCTCGCTCTCTCTCCGCTCGGCGGCGGTGACTCCGATTGAATGGCAACGCTCGCTGCTTCCGGAAGATGTTGCCGGTCGCCGCCTGAAAACGACAGCAGTATAGCCCTACGAGTGGGAGAATACCAAGGAGGCGCGATTCTGAAAATAACTCGAACGAATGTAAGAACGCACCGTGAGTATACGATCGGTGGCTGCCCCAGCTGGCACGCTGCCTCCGTGCCGACCTCTCAAAACGGGTTCTATGGAGGTCCGGCAATATTTCACCTTCGCGGGGACACGAGATCGGCCCGTCCGGCGCACTTGACAAGACCCCGCCGTATACTGGCGAAAATGGCATGGTTCGGAGCGCCGGAACTGCGTCCTAGCGACTCGCCGTGGCTTTTGCTCGGCTTCTCCACCTATGTTAAGAGCTTTCCTTCACACGGGCGTCCTTCTGTCCTCTCTGCACACAGTGCAGAAAAAGTAATTTCCTTCGTTTTCAAGGCTAGCAGCAAAGGAGACTGTCTTTCCCCAACTTCGTCAGTTTCGCCATTTCTTTTCACGTACAATCCTAACCGCTGCAATTGGTGCCAAATAACCAAAGTGAACGTTTGTTTAGACAACCTACCGCAGTGTTTTTCTGGCGTTTCATGCTGGCGCTGCAGGTAAGAGTAGCATGGTGGTGGTATTCTTGCGTTTCAACACTCAGGGTCCAGGTCATTTGCCTGCATGGCAAGTGCTTTAGAAAAATAGGGAGAACAAATACGATGCTCAGGAATCAACCCAAGAGTTAACATATCGAACAGCACGGGGTGAGCGCGTTGCAAACGCACGGCGACAGACTCGCATGACGTCGCGTCAAGTCGCAAAACATGAATCGGCATGTCACCTGACATCTCAATGACAGGCATTTTTCATTATTGCCGTTCATATTGCCGAGTAGATAGAAACGCCAACATAAATGGATGCAGAATGTTATTGAGGAATAAATATCTCTATGCTGTAACGCTAGAGGGATATTTCACTGATGATTGTGGCGTTTTGCCTGCCGACTAACTCGTATAGAAAACGGGAGACCACGCAGTAGAACCACAGAATTTTAACGCGATAGCATGAAGGACCCCGTGTCGCAGAAAATCCGGCGTTGGCGTCGGCGTCCGCGTAAGCATCGGCGTCTGGCGGAAATAATCATGCCGAACCACATCATCCCAAACCACCCCGACCGGGCGGGCCCTTCGCGTGGCGCAAGGCGTTAGTGAACAAAAATTGAATTTCTCAAAGTAAAATCCGTCAGAAAAATTGTAAAGTACGACTTAACCACAACCTACAGACGTGATAGCGTCGGATTGTAATTTGAATATACGAGAAAAAAGCCTGATAAGCAGCCAGGGATCTTTGAATGTTATCGCGTTCCACTGTTAAAGGCGAAGCTTAAGCCTCCTCGAATTCTGATGGTGTTTCGCTGTTATTTGGTTATAGGCAACATTGAGGGGAATGTTGAAAACAGATCCTTTCTAAATTTCGATCGGGCCCCATGTCCCATAAAAAATACGGTGTCGGTGTCGGCGTCAACGGCGTCCAATAACGCTATCACGTTCCACTCTTAAAGGCGAACCTTAAGCGTACTCCAAATTTTATCAGCTTAATATGTGATACGGGTTGTATTTGGACTTAAGTTTGCAAGTTGGCGGAGCGCTTGAAGCCTGCTTCCCCTCCTCTGCGAGTCTAGGGTCTACGGACATCGATACGCTGGAAACTAGCCATATACAGGTTCGCTGTAAAAAAAAAAAAATGGTTTCAAACATAGAACATCTATTGGTGGCCGCGCAGTCAGTGTTGCTGTATAGGTTCCAACTATATCTTAGGGCGCATAACACCAGCAGGCACATCAACGGCTTGTAAACAACCAAAGCGGGCGCGTCAAGGCAGTAAGGACGTCATTAATTTAGCAGTTAACCGTGACATCCATCCCACCACGACCCTAGATGCATGGAAATATTTAAATACGACTAAAGTTATACGAATTCGAGCTTCCTTACCGTGATCAATACCAGGGTGTTTCAAGAGAGTCAACATGGAATAGTTACAGACCTCAATCTGCGCTAATGACCTGCGCAAGGGGTCGTTATAAGCAACTGCAGTTCTGAAGGGCATTATGTTACACCAAAAGAGTAATGAAACTACAAAGACATCGTAAGTGGTACAAACACGAAGAGAGGCAGTGAGTAGGCGGGAGTCGCAGCGCAGAAAAAAAAACAAAAAAAAAAACATTTTGCATCAGGCAAAAGCGAGAGTGAGGTCAACAAATATACGGTTATTAATGTAGCATACTAAATACCTTGGTTTTGCAAAAAAAAAAAAGAACACCTACACACTGAACATCTGAACATCATGAAAATAACGTATAGCTGGATGATACTTCAGATATCCACAAAATTTTCATTCGCTACATTGCTCTTACGAATGTAGGCAGCTATAAAATAAACAGCCGCTGTATGAGCTCGAAAATGCATTCTTACAAAGGAAGCAGGCGTAGAAAAATGCACATTTTTACTCGGGCCAGCACAAAAAACTTCTGATTGGAAAACACGCGTATAGAAATTAAAAGCTATTATTTTAGTATTATTAATTAATAATAGAGCCCTGCTCAGATTACCCCGAAATTCTATCACTGAAGCAAAGATGAAAAGGATGCGTTTACTCTCCGGTACATCGTTATGACGATCGAAAAGCCATGTGTCAGAAAAAAACGTGTCAAACAATACGGCGCAATAAAGATTACAAAAACAGTAATACACGAGTCCGGCTGCCATGCGGAGCTGTTTGCCGTCTGTCGCACGAGTGTGCTTTGCTTGGTTAAACACTTTGCGCGAGCGAGGTCTTGCAAAATTAGTGCACGCGCTTCCATACACTCATCACGCCAGTAGCAATGAACTTAGGGAATGGTGCCCTGGAAAGTGTCTGACGCACAGCGTACTTGCCTGAAGTAAAAATGAACACAGAGATTGGGAACATACACCGCCATTATTACTCCTGGAATATCATCTCTGGCCTGAAAATAATAACAAGCTAACTTTGCTGCGCCAGACTAATGGGAGAGAGTTACGTAAAAGAATAATAGAAGAGGTCGTAAGTAAATTTGAACTCTACCTTGGGACTTCGTAGAGCGGTTTCAGCCGCCGAAGGGTAAATGTCGCGCTGACTTATTCCTCGCCTCGTTAAAGCAAGAAAATTGTGGTCTCTGCTTTTTCTTCGATTTCAATTTGGCCAACAGAGAAACTAATATAGAAGGTTGCGAAAATGAGAGAAAAAAAAAAAAGTGCCATATACGTTTCGTCCCTTGGGGGACATTTTTTATAGCGCCATGATTAAGGCACGCTGGCTCGATTATTGCAACTTTAAATACCGTGTTTCTGGCCTGAGCCAGAATTACAAACGAGGGGCAAGATTTTGTAACGATTCTTTTTTTTTTCTTTGTCATTGTCGATTCATTTTGTCTTTCGTCATTTGCTCGCACGAAGCTGTGTCTAACGCTATCGCTGTGATCGGTCACTCACTGCTACGTATAAAAAAGGAATATAGAATCGCAATAAAATTACCCTTAAAAAATACGGCCACAAAATAGAATCGCAAGGTCTGGTAATTTATCGTAGTATGTTTTAAAGCGAATTGCTTTCTTTCGCCCGTTTTCGGAGTGGTCGGAGGGTAGACTTTCACTATGGATACAAAGGCGTCGAAGGAAACCGCTATCGCGCAGCCGAGTGACATTCGTTGTCGAACGCCAACTATTATAGTTCTTTGAGACGGGCACGCTGTCGCGCGACGCCTCTGGGGCGTCACTTAAATGCTGCGACCGAGCGCTTGGGATGAACAACCTTTCTCTTTCGGCCACCCAGCGCTGGCTGCGGGAGACGAGGGTGTCAATTCGCCTTCCCGCGGTCGCAGCGCTGGAGACAACACACATATGATGAATCGGCTTATATGTATGGCCACACACCTACATACTACCGCAACAGATGTGCTCATTAATCGCTCTTGCTCGTTACCGAATTACGCAAGAAACAACGAATGCTACCTAAATAATCTCACTGCACCAAATACTCGCATAAACCGTCAAGCGCACCATTCCTTTAGTTAAGCGAACAGCTTCCTAGAAGCGTTCGACTATTCGCTTACATTGGCAAATCATCGTTGATGCTTTCTGTACACTTTTTTTGACACATTCCCCCTTCATACCCATGTAAGCCAAAAATCTAACCCTTCTCTCTCTTAAAGCGCCCCTCGCCAGGCCACATAGCAAATTTTGTTTATACACTGGAAGTTATGTGTTCTATGAGAAAGAAATGTTATGTGTTATGAGAAAGAAGAAGAAGCCGAAGGGAGCGGATGCACTTCACGTCGGCTCCGTCTTTCGTAAATGATTTCGGAGTGTTTTTGCAAAATATCCCTGTAATTTTGCATCATCGTCTCCAGCAAGTTATCCGGACTCTACCGATATTCGTCTTCAAGGTGGGAACTGCTTTTTCACCGCTTTATTGGACTTTTCTCCCAAGCCGCTAAGCCGCCGAGCTAAGCTAAGGCGTGCTCGGCCGCTACGTGGACCGCAGTTACGGCTGCGCGTCGACTTTCCTCAAGCCGCCATGGTAGTACAAGTTGAAGGAATGGATATCTCACCCACCGAGATTTCTGAAGAAGCGGGATGGTGCACCATTTCCCGGCGGGAACGACTTTCTCCTGCGGGCAAGCACGCTAACCCTAACATTTCACCAGCCTCCCAAGCCGGCGTTGGAGGCACGAACAAGGCGCAGCAACGCCCGCGCGCACACAAGCAGCAAATTTTGAAGGCAGGAAAGATGCCCACCCTTCCACGTGATCACCACAAAGTTGTTATCAGGCCACGAGGTGGCTTGAACGTTGCAACAGTCGGGGTCGTCCGCCTAGCTTCGGCCCTATATAGGGCAGCAAGCGTATCTCCACAAGACGCCATGGAAGACATTGTATGCCCAAATATACAACAAAACATCATCGTTGTGAGTACCCCTCACTCTTCAAATGCAGAACGGTACCGCCGACTCGCCAGCTTTGAGCTCGACGGGCACAAGTTCGAGATTCGGGCTTATGAGACTGCGCCCGACTATACAGTCAAGGGAGTCGTGCGAGGCATTCCCCTCGAAGAAGACGTCAAGGCCATTCACGTCAATATTGTCAACAAGAGAAACCCAACCGCCTTAGCGGCCAAAAGACTCAGCAAGACCACTTCGGTCATTATCGCCTTCGATGGTGATCAGGTCCCAACTTGGGTATACTACGGGGGTGCAATGCTCAGGTGCACCTTGTACAGAAAGCAGATTGACGTGTGCCACCAGTGCGGACGCGTTGGTCATCGCATGGACGTCTGCCCGAACCCCCAAGACCGTGTGTGTAGAGGATGCGGAGCCTCGAACCCAGACCTCAACCACAAATGCACGCCAAGGTGTCGCCTCTGCGGGGGAGCGCATCCCACAGCGGACAAGACCTGCATGGCTCGATTCAAGACCCCCTATCTCGTTAAGAAACGACGCGGGGACCGACAGAGGGCAGAAGCGGAGGCCGCCCTCGCGCTACAGCAGCAGAACTACGACGAACACTTCCCACCTGCTTCACGTTCCCGCTCTCGAGGACGGACGCGGTCTCGCTCGGCAGCGGGGACTCGATCTCGCCAGCAGAGCCGATCCCGGAGCCGGGCACGCAGCAGAACCCCCGGACAGAGCCGTGGTCGTTCAAGCTCGCGGCGTCCGAAGCAAGCCGGCCACCGGGACCTGGAGCTATCTGACAAGGTGAGCTGGGCAGATGCGGTTAAGGGCTCGCTGAGACGCGGGGCTCAGGGAGCTACTGCCTCAGAGCCTAGCAATAAGAGGGACCCTAGAGATGTGGCATTAGAAGCAGTACAGCGCGAAAACGCGCAATTACGCACGATCGTGCAACAGTTAACTCAAGAAATCCGCGAGATTAAACAGTCGATGGCGCAGCCATCTATAGCTAAAGCAACTTCAGTCCCCACTCCCGTCACAAACGGTAACGACAGTGCGGCGCCGCCCTCAAAGAAACGCGCTGCAGCCAGCTCTGAGTCTCAACAGCCCGACAAGCTCGAAGCCACAGTAATTGATTGGCGCAAAGAACAAGAAGAAATGAGGAAGCTGCTCGCTGAAATTAAAACCGCGATCCGCAACATTGGCGTTGCGGTCAATAACCTCACTGCTCGCACAGACAGGGTTGAAACCCATATAGGCCTTCGCGAAAGCACGCCAATGCCCACCATGGGACCTACCGTCATTCACACTAGCCCTATCTCAGTTAATGCACACGTACAGCACCACGATGGCCAGCCCAGCTAACGAGCTCGTGGTGTGGCAGTGGAACTGTCGGGGCTTCACGAAAAAACAACCACTGCTGCAACAATACGTCCGACATGCGCAACCCAAGCCCGACGTCATAATGATACAGGAAACAGTAGGCACCATACCAAAGCTTCCAGGTTACAATGTACACGCCTCGCCGATTCCCGTTGATCGAGGACTCGCAATTTTAATACGGAAAGGTATCGTAATACAAGAACACACCGTACGCGGTGCACATGCGGAACACATGCTCGTAGAGCTCCTTCCTAATAGGACACGTAAACACAGTGTATTTCTCCTCAACGTATACAGTAATCCGGCTCACTCGCGGCGTCGTTTCCTCTCTCTGTTCCGGGGGGCGCTTGCCTTGGCGGGCGCACACCCGTTTTTGGTGGGGGGTGACTTTAACGCCCCGAACGAGGCCTGGGGATATGGCTACACTACAGCCAAAGGCCGACGCCTGTGGCAGGACCTGCATGATGCAGAACTAACTCTTATTACCGATCCCACGGCGCCGACTCGCACGGGCACGTCAACAGCACGGGACACGACGCCGGACCTGACGGCGGTCCGAAACGTGCTTCAAGCAACGTGGCGCAATACCTTTGAAAATCTCGGTAGCGACCACATGGTCATAGAGGCACGGATTCCTCAGGCTGGTACACCCCCTCCCCCTAAGTTATTCAAATGGACGGACTGGGACAAGTTCCAAAAGCAGCGAGTCGAACAGAGAGGTGAGGAGACCATCGATAACATCGAGGCATGGATGGAGACACTGAATGACGACATGAACAGGGCGACACAGACGGTCACACCCGAAGTCCAGGTTGATAAAATCGACAGTCGACTAGCCCACCTCTGGGAAGCCAAGACATCACTATACGCAAGATGGAAGAAGCAACGGCACAACCGAAAGCTTCGTAAGAAGATCGCACTGATCAATCGCCAGCTAGAAGAACATTGCCGCACCTTAAGCCGCCAGCAGTGGTACGACATCTGCAACGCAATCGACGGGCAGCTGCACAATGGCAGCACGTGGCGTCTCCTGCGTCACCTGTTGGGGGAAACGCAGGGCAAGTCTGCTCAACGTGCCAACCTGCAGCGCCTTCTACACAAGGAACGGGCTACCACGAGTGATCAACAGATCGTGACACGCCTGCTAGACAAGTACTTCCCTCAACGACCCGATGTCCAACACGGAGATTACACCGGCAAGCCAAACGCGACGCTCGATGAAGAATTTCACGAGTCAGAGATCCGCGCAGCTCTACACGACCTTAATGGCAAATCAGCACCTGGTCCTGACAAGGTTACAAACAAGACTCTACGAAACCTTGATGATGTCTCGATCACCGCTCTCACGACATACGTCAACAAATGCTGGCGAGTGGGTCGCATCCCAGATGCGTGGAAACGCTCTAAGGCAGTCCTGATACCGAAGCCAGGCAAGCCGTCCAGCCTGGATCACTTGCGGCCCATTTCCCTCACATCCTGCGTTGGCAAGGTTATGGAGCATGCGTTCCTCACCCGTATCAACCGCCACCTCGAGGACACTGGAGCCTACCCATCCACTATGGTGGGCTTCCGGTCACATCTCTCCACTCAAGACGTTATGCTCCAGCTCTACCACCAGATCATCAACGACCCAACTAGTGGCACCCGCGCCATCCTTGGTCTCGATCTGGAAAAGGCATTCGACAATGTATCACATGCAGCAATCCTGAGCCGAATTAACAAGCTCAACATGGGCGAGCGCAGCTATAACTACATCAGAGACTTCCTGTCGTGCCGCACAGTCACCCTCGCAGTCGACAGCATGACATCCCACGAACATGCACTAGGAAGCGCCGGCACTCCTCAAGGGTCGGTCATATCCCCGCTCCTTTTCAACCTCGTGATGCTGGGTCTCCCGGCCTGCCTTGACGAGATTGACGGCCTCCATCACTCCTTGTATGCAGACGACATCACCCTGTGGGTCGACAAGGGCAGTGACGGTCAGATAGAAGGCACCTTACAAGCAGCAGTCTCTGCAATAGAAACCTACCTCCAAGACACGGGTCTCCGACTATCTCCACTCAAATCGGAACTGCTCCTCTACCGCCCGCGCCGCCGGCCCAAGCCTACCGGCGAATCACGCCAATGTGAGGAAATACTCTTGTATACGCAAGACGGCTCTTGTATTCCCCGAGTCCCGAAGATACGCATCCTTGGCATGCATATAGCAGCCAACGGGTCAAACGCAGAAGCTATTCGCAGGATTGAAGGCAAGGTTACAGCGGCTACCCGCCTGATCAAACGCATTACAAACAAGCACACGGGCGTAAAGGAGGACAGCGTCATGCGCCTCATACACTCCTTCGCAATCAGTCACATTACATATGTGGCTGCCTTCCACAACTGGAATGTCACCGAAAGGGAGAAACTGAACACCCTTATACGCAAGACTTACAAGATCGCCCTTGGCTTACCGGAGTCCACGAGCACTTCTCGTCTGCTACAGCTGGGGGTATACAACACGCTTGAGGAAATCGTGGATGCGCAAAGAGCCTCCCAACTCGAACGCATGTCCCTGACAGCCACGGGTCGGTACATCCTGCAGAAACTAGGCTTCAATTACCATGTCCAACACGGTCAGAAACAGGCCATTCCACCCGACATCAGCGACACGCTGATCGTCGCCCCTATCCCTCGAAACATGCACCCCGAACATAACGGGGGCCGACGCCAGGCCCGTGCCAAGGCACTGCTGGCCTCCTTTGGTGGGAAGACGACTACGCGCTTCGTAGACGCGGCGGAGTACACACAAGAACACCGGTTTACGGCGGTAGTCATAGACGTTAACTCCCGGCTTACTCACGCGTGTAGTGTCAGCACGGAATACCCAGATACAGCGGAAGAGGTTGCGATTGCGCTTGCGCTTACCGACCCCTTCTGCGAGGTAGTTCTTAGCGACTCACAATCCGCAGTTCGTAACTACGCGCGGGGGCGCATTGCCTCCGAAGCTCTTCAGATCCTAAGGAAAGCTGGTCGACAGCACTTCGATAGCACCGCAATAATGTGGTTCCCAGCGCACGTCGCCACCCCCACCGACGAGGGCCCCCCTAACTTGAATGAGGTGGCACACCGCTCTGCGCGAGAACTGACTCGCCGCGCAGAGTCTGAGACACCCTCTTCGAGTTCGGACCTCCTGGTGCGAAACACGCGAGAACGCTTAGTAAGTTATAACGATATCACCAAGCACTACCAATTAGGCAGGAGGATATTGCCCCCACCTCACCCCAAACTGAAACGTTGCCAGGCAGTCGTCTGGCGACAACTGCAGACACACACCTTCCCCAGTCCGGTACGATTGCAGCACATTTTCCCCACGCAATACCCGAGGGCTATTTGCAAATTATGTCAGGCAACTAGAGCGACACTCTCACACATGTTGTGGGAGTGTCCTGTTATAGCAGCGAAAATGGCAGTAGCTCCGGAGGCTCTTGCGTCGAAGTGGGCCGCCGCTCTGCGCAGCTCCAACCTCAAGACACAAGAGTGGGCAGTCCAGCGGGCCCGGGAGGCGGCGACGAGGCAAGGCCTCGAAGTCCCCTCATGGGAGACCTGAGCCCGGGTCATTAAACTTCGCCGGATTTGAATAAAGTTGTTTCCATCCATCCATGTGTTCTATGAAGCGTTTTACCACCAGAAAGTTTTCAAGTTGGACCAATAATAGCCGAGATAGAAATATTTTAGTGCCGCGAACCCATGATTTCAGAAGGCGAGCTTCACCGTCAACATAAACGCTATCTCCACTTGCCCCCGTCTAGCCTCCGCAAGCGAAACTCCTTCCCCGTGTTCTCCCATACCGGAACCGGAGGATCGCGTGACGACTACGTCACGGGCCCCGCCTTCGTTTTCTCTCTCTATCTCTAGCGTTTTTGCTGAGTGGCGCGCTTCCGTGACTGTCCGCGCGCGAGCTGTTGCGTTCGTCTCGTTTCGCGCAGCGGATGATTTTACGCGCTGCGCACGAGAACACCGAATTATCGGTATAAGTCAGTGCCACAATCACGAGCACTGAGGCAGACGCGAGAGGATGAAAAAGCATGATTGCGGCGCTGGAACACGGTAAAAAATGACATAGTTTCGTTTTCTGCGTGCGCGACTGTATGACGTGGGAACAAGCAGACGAAACCGAAGTACATCTCTCTTGCTACGGTACGAAGTAAAACAAGAACACGCAGAGATGCGGCTTATATGATTTAGTATTTCTCTAACTTTAATTCGTCTATTGAAGCAACAAATTAAACAAATGTTGCCTTGAATAATTCTCGAAGTCACGTGTCGCGGTGAGTGACGTCGCAGCACTGCCATGTACGTATAGGCGCACTTACAGTCAACTGACCACCATTTGTAAAGCAAAGCAAACTCTAAAAGTGGGCTTCTTCTAATACAGACTGCTGCTGTGGAGAAGCCAGATTCAAAGGACATCTGTTGAACGACGCACATTATAGGCGGGCTGGGCGTCCCATACGATGCAACCTACTAAGGCGCTACAGTGGCTTCAATCAAGTCAAACGAGGATGACACGAATTATCTCCGCAGTTCTTATTCCTAGTCGTCACCATCGCCATTTCTCTCTGGCTTCCTCTTCATCGCCGACGCCTACAAGCGTCTTCTTCCCATGAGACGCGCCAGATAATTTAAAGCCTGTGCATCATCCCACGTGTACTCAGTACTCACTCTCTCCCTCTTTTCCTCTTTCTATTCCCCCTTTTCCTTACCCCTAGTGTAGGATAGCAAACCGCATGCTCGTCTAGTTGACCTCCCTGCCTTTCCTCTCCTTGCTTTCTCTCTCTCTCTCTGTGTTGCGAAAGAGCGGAGTGGGAAGTGTCTCGTGAGCGCAGAGTGAAAAACATGTGCGGCGGTCCATGTCCTCCAGGGAACACGGTACAATTCGCATGTGTAGATGTCGTCCCGCTATCTGCTGGACGCCTGCATATCGAAGAGAGCGATGAGTGCATACCTACTAGAAATGTGATAGCTCGAAAGACCTCCGCTGAAGCTGAGCATGCCTCTTGTGAACAGAATGGGCCAAGAAATTGCTAATTTCAAACATCATAAGAAGCAGTCACTGTTAAAAGAAACTGTCAGCCGTTCAATAGTTTGACACCAGTTATTTCGGCCTACGTGGCCAGTTTGAAATGCATAAACACGAAACAAGACTTTCATGGCAATTTCCGTCAACTTTTCAATATTAAAATATGCTGTAAAGTTTGTTATTAAGAAGGTAAATTATGTCATTTGGTTATTGAGTCAATCAATCAGCTTGGGTGTTCCTTGCATATGACGTCAGTCTGGGCACACAATTCATCTGTAGTGGCGTGATTTGAGAAAATGTCTTAGTCTTTAAAAAAGAAAAAAAAAAGAAGTGTTCGAAGTAAAAACAAAACACTGTATACCAGTTCATGGAGCCGTGGCCTATAGAAGTGCTTGTCATGACTCGGCGCAGAAAGAGAACGTGTTCTATCTAAGCGCCTACCACATTGGATTGCCATACATGTAGTATCACCCACAGGTTCAAAGCAGTATAACCTATTGCCGGCGCAAACCACTGCCTGATGCCTGCAAGCATTACCTATAGCAGCATGGTGCTCCTTCCCGTTCCTCATGCCCCTTCCACGCAGCTGGCCAGAGGAAGGAAGGAAGGAAAACAAGAGGTGTAAGGCAGAGACCAGATTTAGTGTCCTGTTGGCTACTCTGTACAGGGGAATGGGGTAAGGGCAGAAAAGATTAGAAAAGAAGATTTAAAAAATCAAAAAAGAAGAAACAATAACAAAGAAAAGGGAAGCATCAGTTCACACATCCTATAGTTATTCAACAAGTCATGTTTCTTTTAAAAAGCACACTAACGCATTTAAAGCAGTTCGTGCCGACGTCGGCTGGGACCAGGGCTTCCGTAAGGGCGGCTCTCAATGTTGTCGGGCGTGGTGCAGATAACTTATCTTTGTGCACTAAAACGACGACGATCACACAGAAGGTGCGCTATCGTCTCTTTGCTCACCGAAAACTTCGCAATCTGGACTTGTGGCCATTCCGATAAGGTAGGAGTTCACGTTGGTAAAAGCTGCTCCAAGCCATATGCGACAAATGAGAGTTGCCTCCCGTCGTGATAAGCCACGTGGAAGGCGGAGCTTCAGATCAGGATCCCGAGAATAAAGGCGCTGGTTTTTAGAGTCTTCTGAATTCTATTGGATTAACGTACGCCCGCGAGCAAGCGTACGGAGCTGTCCCGCTGCGTCTGTTCTGGACATAGCGATAGCGACGCAATCGGCACTGGTATGTGAAGATCGAGCAGCTGCGTCTGCTTACTCGTTTTCAAGGATACCACAATGACTTGGCAACCATTGAAATACGATGTCATGCCCTTTGTCAACTGCCCGATGGTGAATTTTTCGTGTGTCCGCGGCAAGTCGTTCGTGGGGTCCACGGCGTAAAGCCGAGAGCAAACTCTGTAGGGCGGCTTTAGAATCGCAGAAGATGGACCATTTCTGGGTCGTTTCCTGATTGATCAATTGAATTTCTGCACGCAGAGCTGTAAGTTTGACAGCCGTCGTTGATGTCAGGTGCGATGTCCTGAATGTTTTCACTGCAGATTTTACTAGAACAAATACTGTAGCTGATGAACTGGAGTGCATGACCGACCTATCGGTGTGAACATGTAAGCGGTCACTGTGGACCTCATGAAGTAGCAATAATGCTGCTTGCTTCAATGCTTCTGACGGCATTTGTGCCTTCTTCTTGATGCCTGAAATGGTAAGGCATACTCGAGGTGAATGTAGAGACCACAGTGGCAACGAAGGCCATGCTACTGGGACGTAATTCGAAGGCAGCAATGCTCTGTGAGTAGTCAGGAGACGTCTAAAACTCGTATGCAGCCTAGTTGTTTTCAGGCAAGCAAGGTGGTGAAAGGGTACCTTTGCGACATGTCGAATGTGCACTCTTATGTGGCACGTACACACTAGCGGAAAAACGCGCGCGGCGCGCCGCCGGCGGCAAGACGCGCGCCGCGAAAGCAGCCGCGAAACGGGTTTTCGTTGCCGCGGCAGGGATCGCTCCTGGACCGATTTTTTGCGGTTTGCCGCAAAAAAATGAAGGACACCAATAGAGAGTTTTAGATTAGGGGGACGCAAGCGTAGGGGCCCCCTAGCGCTTGCGGCCGCGGTACTGCGCACGCGCAGACCGGTCTGCGCGTGCGCAGTACCGCGGCTCCAAGCGCTAGCGGGCCCCTACGCTTGCGTCCCTCCTAATCTAAAACTCTCTAATGAGAGCGGCCCGCTTCCGTGACTTGCGCGCGGAAAACGGGTGCCATGCGGACCCGCCCGACCGCGTGTTTCTCGTTTCGCACTATCATTTGCACGCGTGAGCTCCCGGATAGGTCGAGAAGGGGAGAGGAGTCTAGTCTGTCACGTGATTGCCGCAGTGGCGCGCCGCCGGTTGGTGTGGCCGCCCTGCCGCTGCTGCGTTTAGCCGCCGGCGGCGCGCCGCGCGCGTATTGCCGCTAGTGTGTACGTGCCATTAGAGCGTCGACCGCAATGTACGTTGCTATAGGGTGGTCCCGCGCTATGGCGATTGCGGCTGCTGTGGATGCATACTTAGGGAGGCCAAGGCACGTCCGAAGAACTTGGGCTTGTATACTCTGGAGTGTGCGAATGTTCGTTTTACTAGTGCTACCCAGCATGGGCAGGCTGTATCTTAGGAAGCCCATAAATAATACATGGTACAGCTGTATCATCGATTGTACAGAAGCGCCCCAAGACGTACCGCCGACAAACTGGAATACATGGGCTATTGCAGTCAACCTGTTTTTCATATATGAATTATGAGGCGTCCAAGACAAACCACGGTCGATGGTGAATCCAAGGAAACGGTGCTTTGTTTCGTAAGCAATTACTTGTCCATTTATGCGTATAACATATGGAGTCATTGTTTTGCGTGCGCACATAAAAAAATCTCGATTACTTTATTGCAACAACACCGGTCCTTCTTTTTAAGAAAAAAAATTTTGAGCACTAATTTACATGTAGTCATTCTTATTAAAGTATTGTTTTTATCAAGAAAGAAAACGAAAGAAAGAAAGAAAGAAAGAAGAAGAAAGAAAGAAAGAAAGAGCGTTTTTTTGAGCCAATATAGGAGGCCACAATATGAACAGTTAAGCACATGGCAGGAGCAGGAGTGCATTAACAACGAAAGGTAAAATAAATGACTACTTTTGGCGTCGACATGGAAAATCAGATTGAAAGAAATGCCCGATAATGCGAGCACGTTTGGCTTTGATCATTGGTTTTACTTTTGTGAAATACTTTTTTCAGTGGAACTGTGAGCCCTCTTCGGCATACGACCATCACTCACAGCCCGCTATAATGAAGAAAAGGGTATTAAAAAAGTCCGAATTACATGACTTCAGCACGGCCTGGCGAATAACTGGCGCCGTGTTACACACGTCTTCCTCATACTCAATGCGCAATGCAGTCACTAATGATTTCGCTCTTTGTTTACTTTTTCCGCACGTTTCATATACAATAGCAAGCAAAAGGTGAGCATTGACAATATTAAAACTGTGCACTGTTCCTTACACTAAAGATCCTGTGGTGGTGATTGAGAAGTTAACTTCCACAACAGTTGACGCGCAAGAACGGTTCCTGCACGGGTGCACGGGTGGTGGTTCGGCTGTCGTACCGTAGTTTCCTTGATTGTTAAAAGGGAGGCTCGGTGCCGGCCAATAGCTAACTGTTATTACACGCGAACTGCGTTGTAAACGCGGTCTCTAATTAACTAGCGCCAGCCAGTGCTTCCACAACCCTGCGCAGTTTTACTGCGCAGGAGAACGCAGCGTTCTGCGAACTGGCATGCTGACTTCCTTCCTAGACGAATCCCTTCGCTGACGCAGTCGCGCCGTGGGGGCCCACCACAGGGGTCGCTGCGCGGCACGGACGGCTCGTTAGTCGCAGGGCCATCTGGGAGACTCCGGCCCGCCGTCAGGTCGGATGTGCTCCGGCACATGGGACTCCAAGCTTTCGGCGGCAGCGGCAGATCGTGCCCATGGGAGTCGTTGCGAGGCCAGTCACGCGTTTCGCCGCGACTCGGGCACGAGAAGACGGCGATCCGCTTAGCGGCGCCGCGAAGCCCCGCTGCGCTCCGGGGCAGCGGAATCCACTCCGCTCTTAATTACATCTGCCAGCGGCGACGACGCCTTCCCCAAGTCGATGCTCGCTCCGAGGGCGATAGATTGGCAGCGTGGATGTCTTAACGCGCGCCTAACTGCCTCCTTTGTGGCCGATAATGGACCACTCTGCCGGTGTAGAGGAACGTACGTATATACCGGTGCCCAAGTGGGGGATACGATTTCCGCGAGTCACCGCCGAGAGGTCTGTGACCACGCCTCGCAGCAGGTTCGGACCGCAGAACACGCTTCTCACGAAGCTGGATCCGTTGCCACGGACCATTCCCGGAAAAACGTCCTCTCTTTATGGTTCTATTGTTTTCCCTTGATCATGACTAGTGGTTCATGGGCCACCAAGCTAAGGAGGCCCGGAAATCGTGGGGAGGTGCATCAGATGACAGAAAACTTCAAAGCAGGTTACAAAAAAAAAAAAAAAATGGGCGGCGCATCTATTCTTTTCAGATGCTTGGCGATATTAATGCAGACTAGCTCTTTGTCTATGTTATTGGTGACATCTATTATATGTTATGATGAATTTTGTATCTCCATGGCATATCCCTATGCCATCCATGAATCCCGAAACCTTGTGGGCACGTCAGCAGACACATGAAGTTACAATCTCGCTGCCAACCACAATGTCGAATGATAGCACGACACAGCGTATCTTATTCTAATCACTGCACGTTCATTTGAAAGTTTGTAGCAGCAACCCCAACTATCACTATCACAGATAAATGAGTGCAGCGGGGCATGGACTGGGCATCCTCCGAAGTGCGGGAGGCTTAGGGCAAACTATTCTTCGAACTACTGAGGAATATAAATGAAAATAGATGGACAGCTAGATTCGCTTTTCCAAGGCTATTTAGGTACGTGTGTATCAAACATGTTGAATCACAGTGGAGAAAAAGAGCTATGGAAGTAACTAGAAGGCATTACGTAATGGTGATGCACAGTGGCAGAGAAAAGGGACATGCAGAAACAGTGTGCCGGGTTGATGCAATGTCGAAGAACCTAGCTCTTAAACAACATAGAATAGAGAAAAATGAAGTCGGAAGAGAAAATGTTTATAATACTTCAAAAGCGCCAATTTAAGAAGGTGGAATTATACTAGGAAGTTTTCAGATGAAGAGACGGCTCGCGCAGAGCGTGTAGAAATGGCGCCGAAACCATTGAACCTGTGCTGATACAATATCTCGGTATATGTATGATAATGCGCACACGTACTTAGTGTACCGAAGATTTTCAGTTTTAAGGACGTTTTAAGGACAGCGGGGGAAACGTAACTAAATCTAGCCGGGAGGGGAAAACTATAGCAAAAGACATGAGGGTAGCTTGTGGGGCGAATTACAGTAAAAGACGGCTAAAATATTTGCGGCTCGAATGAACGCAGAACATGCAAAGAAACAAACTTTCCATTTTGAACAATGTAGCTTTGAACAATGTAGCTGTATAAACGTACTTGAAGATTGAGATACACCAGAAAGGCAAAAATAACAAGTGTGGTGGCATTTTCCACTTCCACATTTCAAAGGGGATGCTCAAATCATCACCATCATCCAAATTCCTGGACATGCTCCCGTCGATCGAGCTTCGAGGTGTAGCCTCACAAATGCAAATTTGATAATTTCTTGTGGCACCCCCTGTCACCCTATAAATTAAATATTTCGCCAGCATTTCTTCAATGTACAGAGCCTAATCGCAAGGTTTCAACCCGACAAGCCGAGTAGTTTCTCCGCGGTGCTTTTACAAGGTGGCTGGGCCAATCAATAAGCAAAATTATGATAATCTCCCGCAACACACCTAATTAACCCATACAGCTGTTGCTCTGCTAACGGATCACCATCATCAAGCGCCATATCGTCATCACCTTTCAGAGGGCTATAACAATTTTTGGTCGCACAGATAGACACGGATATTTGCAAATATGTCTGTCAGTGTTGGCCCTTTCACCGTTTCTCTTGGCACTATCATTCTTCCTGTTCTGAAATTTCAATGGAACGTCGTTCAAAATCCACACTCTACATGTGTGATAGCGACATCCTGGCATACCGAGTAATTCTAGCACGACGATTGTCGGGCGGTTCTAGATGCGATAACGGTTTCGCTGTAAAATGCGCTTCTATCGAGGCTTGGGTGCTCGTCAAAGACATGCAGGTGGTTTAAATTATTCCGGAGCATTCGCCTACGGCGTCTCGCATCTATGTAGCTGTGGCACACAAAGTTCTTCTTGGTTTTTATTACTGACGACGAGAATAATAGCCTTACGGCACTACGGCTACGTCCACAACCAATGTTCGGCTGACTTCTCGAGCCAGTGCTCTTTTGTCGACACCGGCTGCTTTTTTCGCCGTGCCTGCAAGTTACGCTTTGTGAACCCTGACAGCGCTTTGAGAACAGTATCCCTTATGCATGAAGAAGGTAGGGCTGATTTTGCAGACGGCGCCACCCCGCACTGAACGTGCAGCACCTACGAGCGTTTATACGCCGTATACTATGCATAACAATGACGAACCCCACTTCTACTTTGAAATTTATTGTCTGTAAAGTGAGGGCGAAATATGTGATTGGAGGGAACGCACAAACCGAAATAAGGCCAAGGCGCGCAAAGCTAAAGCCGTTGGCTGACTTTGCTGCGCCGTTTTGCTCTTTCCAGAGGGTCGAGCCACTTCATGCTAGACTTGCGCTCGACGAAAAAAATTGCGCGCACCAAGCGAATGACTCGTGAAATCGAGTGTTATACATTTCAGCCAGCTTTGTATGCGAGAGCTCAACCCTTCAGAGTGAGACGAAGGGAACGCAAGAGCAACACAAAAAATAAAACAAGAAAAACGAAAAAAAAACACTTTTGGGGAGTGAAGGAACCTAAAAAAAATTTAAGAAGATAAAGAGAAAAACTGTCACGGATATATGCTGGGAAACAAGAACAATACCTTAAAACGCATATGTATTCTTAGCGCGTTTGTAATAAAATCGTGGAACCGAGATTAAATAATGGGCTACAAGGCATGTCGCATTCATTCTGCTGCCTGAGCCAGAAAGGATTCTATGGGTAAAAAATGAAGAACGAAAGCAATATGCCTTCTTACTTAGATGACAAGTGCACAAAGGAGAATTTCGCCTTTTTTGAATATTTAGAAGATGTTGGCGCCTTTACGTGAAGCCAGCTATTTTTTTTCGCATTGAATTAAATACACTAGAAGACCCCAAATGAACAATAAAAAAAGCATAAACCATATTAGCACTTAAATTCTGCTGACATAGATAAGTCAAAGACACTACAACAAAAAGTCAAGTCTCATAAATGCACCAAAGACAGCTCACAAAAAGTGTCACATAAAAGACACTGAAACGTAAAATCCACTCACCTGACTACAGTAAAGACGAGGAACAAATGAAAACGAAGAGATAAGGTTACATGCGGAGTCGAACATGTAATCAGGCACAAAACTGAGCACAAAGGTCAAATAAAGCACGTTCACTGAGAATAAAATAGATGAGAGAACGTTTACTCAATTTTTGCCCAAGATATTACTCGCTTACAGAAATCTCTGAATAAGCACTAGTTCTCGGCCTTCTAGTGAATATGTTGGCCACGGACCCAGGAACTTTTAGACGCTTTGGACCGACCACCTGGGGTTCTTTAACGTGCACCTAAATCTAAGTACACAGGTCTTTTCGCATTTCGCCCCCATCGAAATGCGGCCGCCGCGGCCGGGATACGATCCCGCGACCTCGTGCTCAGCAGCCCAACACCATAGCCACTGAGCAACCACGGCGGGTAACCTTTAGGCGCTTAACTTTTTCCCTGCCATGGGGAAAACAGGTGTTTTTGTGTGTTACGACAGATGTTTTTTTTTTTTGAAGGAACTACTGCACTCAATATTTAATGTAATACATAAACAGAAAGCAAAATGAATGTACTTTTTACGCATTATTGTTTTATTAACGAGATGCATGTCATAAAAAAGATATAAATTGTTAAAAAACAAGATTGTGCAATGAAATTGAACAAATTTTGTCAAGACACACTTGTATCTACTAAGAAAAAAATGTTACAAAATTTATGAGATATAAAAAATGTATTGCCGTCTATTAGACACTACCTCCGAAAAAATCAAAACGTTTCATTGAACAGGTATTTCGCTACAAAATAGAGCTGCAAGCACTACTGTTGGGCTTGCCTAGCTGCGGCCGCCGATGTTCCGGGCCAGTTTGCGTCGTCGTCGCTTTCAGACTCAAAGTCCGACGAAAAGTCAGTGTCCTTTGACTCGCTGCTATTCGATGTATCGATAAGATCAGCCGCAGAGGCAGCGGAATCTCGATATCTGTGATCTCCCGAAGCGCGCGTGCTGTTTCCGGAGCCATAGATTTTGCGTTATGCTTTGACGATCGCGAAACTTCGGAGCACGTTTAAAAATCACCGCCTCGCGGGAAAAAAGCAAACTGCTTAGAAACCTAAAATATAATTCTCCTCCTTCACTTCCGATAGTGCAGTATGTCCGTGGGCGGCACGGAAAGTTTCGAAAGCGGCGTTTCAAACCATCGATAGAGGGCTAACCATGCCCAATGGGCGCGGCACGGAAAGAGTTAAGAGCCTGCGATCCAATGCCATTATACGACGCATAAAACGTAGTCTGAATTTCGACTTTTGTATTACGAAATAGGTTAGCTGTAAATAAAATGGTTAGTGCCATACAAACCTGGGCCTGTTTTCCACGCTGATGTGGCAAATGCAACAGTAACGAAAAATGCATTGGACTTCGTAGGTTAGGCATGTCTGTTAGCTGACGACCGACAGAAACGCAGTCTGTTCATTGCAGGCACTTGCCCATGAGTTCATAGCTGGGGATAAAAATATTTAAGCAAACGATGTTAGTGCCTTTAACCATTGGATTTGTACCGTCTACAATCATGGTAAAAGCTTTCTGAAACAGTCACCGAAAGCGTCATTATAGTAAACTTTTCATTTCACCATCACCGTGGGATCCGATATGCAACATTTCCCCCGATGTCATATTCGATTCGAACGCTGTCATGCGGGTTCTGCGCAATAAAACAGAGCAATTGTACAGCATTCGTGAACCGAAGCATTTACAAAACCTTGCTAAAATTTGAGTGCAAGTTTTCTGTCAGTTGGCTCAGACATGTAGGACGTACTACTGCTTTCTTCAAACTTCTGCAACATATAAGTGGACGAGTAGGAACTCAATGCGCCATATATTCCATATATGTTCAATAAGTTAAATGGGTTGAAGGTGCTGGCTTACTTTTATGACAGCTCTAGCAGTATCCTTATACTATTACTAAGTATGCGCTTAATGATAATTCTAGATCATCAACTGATCTCAACTTGCACACATTATTTTTCACTGCTGCACATATCTCGATCTTACCAGTTATCCAACCCAACAAAAAGGAAGCCCGATAGCACCAACTAAGCAGATCCACAGATACTGCGCAGTGCCTTATCACTGCCTGTCTGCTATCCATCGCTGCAACGGCAGCAAACGTTGCCGGCACGTTCATTTGGCAGCGCATGCTCAGAAACAACGCATTTTCGATGCCGAATTCGCACCAGTGGCGCCTACAGCAGGAGGCATTAAGACACTAAGAAGGCACGCCAGATTACATCACTCCCGCGCTCTAGTCAAGTGTTCTGAGTGCTGTATGCCGCGTTATGAACGTCGATGTACTTTCAATGACATGTATTTCCAAGATAAGTCTTTGACGGGTGCACTCACATGAAGATTTCTGGATACGTGCGCAGATTTTCTTCCCTTTGTTGCGCCCCACCATATTTATTAACAGAATATGCGGCGCCTTCAAAGTGGCCAGTCTAGGGGTATCTTAACATATTCATTTGGGGCCATATTCACGAAGCTTTTTCTTCGTAAGTGCACTTAGCCGTCGTCCGCCCACCTTCGCTAATCATATGTCCAAAGTCACGATGAGCTGGCGTCTGCTCTTACGAACATTTCTAGCCGGGAACTTTGTTTTTTTGTGAGGGGGAAGGGGTAGGGGTATGAGGGTCTTACTGAATTTTCATTCTGAAAGCATTTGCACGACCTGTAGTGTTCTTTAGTGCCACCCAACAGTGGCATCAGGTTCCATACAGCTCGATTTTGAACATGGGATGTCAGGAAGAAAGCCTCCCGCTGCTCTCACTTATCGCAACACAGTATTTTTCGCGCTTCACCTTTTGCTGCCCTCCTTCTAATCGACCACACCACTCACCGCTAAACGAGACAGCAGCAGTCGTTCGTCTGAGACACCACTAATGTCGCATCGGTCCATGGGCCCCCTTGCTGACGAAGGTTAAAGAAGACCAGAGGCGGCCTGTCAGGCATATGCTCATGTTCAACTGGTGCTTGGTGCACGCTACAGAGAAAGGTGTCCCGAAGTGGCGCCATGTGGCAGATTGGTAGACGGCGGTTGCGAAGCCCTGCTACGAGGCAGTTTCTTACCACTAAGGACATACAAAAAGAGTGAACCCCTTCGTTTAAATGCCGCCGATGGCTGATGCCGACGGCGTGCTGTGAACGCAACTTCCGGCGCGCTTTGTGATCTTCGAGGCCAGCAGCCGCCATCGCCAGCTTCTCGCGCCTTGCAGCCAGATAAACAGAAGCGACGCAGCGTGCGCATCCACAGCGGGGGGCTCGTTGTGATTCAGAGCCGCCGGAACTCGAAAAAGGCGGAGTTCAGTTCTGAACACCAAGCGCTTGCAAATGTGGATTACGACGGTCCTTGCCTTTTCGGGACCTAGGAAATTGAGCCAGCGCGCTGCGATCTGATGGCTCCTAGCACCTGCCTTCAGCAATGCCCTTCTCACCCCATTCTCGAGTTTCCCTTTCTCTTAGACTCCGTCTGTGCGCTTACGGCGCACAGATCACCAAGAGATAATATATACATTTTGTGCTCTCCTGTGACCGATTGCGCGGATGGTTCGAGTAGAAGGCACATCTTATTGCTAAGAATATTATTTCGATTCTTTCTCCCGATTTCTAAAGGTCAATTGTAGGTAGGTCTTTTACGACGATTATATCATTACCTCCGGTCATACAAAATCAGAAAGTACTATCCCTAGTTCATGAGAAGTTTTGTCTCATAAGAACCACACATAATATAGGATCGCAAAGAAGCTAAATTTCGCAAGTAAACAGTTTGCGGTGAACTTCTTTTGTAATAACAAGGGAGCGCAGTGACATAAGATTCCATCATGTGGAACAAGTAAAGTTGGCTGTGGTGTTATAGAGTTGACAAATTCGACAAAATGAAGTGCGATGCTAATGTTACTAACAATGCATGAAAAAGGTCGCAACTGCACGGATATATTTTCACAGAGAAGTGCTGCCGTGCGCGACAGTTCCACTGTAAGGCTAAATAATTTACAACACAGTGAAGCAAGCTTCAATATTAAGTGACCTTTTATTAAGTGTAATATTTTTGTTTAAAAAAAAACAGCTTTCTATGGAGAGTAAATACGCATGCTTGTTTTGTACAAATTTCCGTGGCTACACCAGAATAAACAATCCAACAATCTTGACAGCGCATACCTACCGTGAAGAGATTATGCTTCCCGGCAGTGGACATTTAATGTAATCTACCTGTAGTCATTGTACCATCGTAACTCCAAGCTTTCAAGGCAAGTACCGAAAGCTATATTTGCCACGGTGCACCAGAATTATTAAATAATATACTGTTTAGTTGGCGAACGACCACTATGCTAGCGTGGTGTAACCCTCGTTAAAAGCGTGATTGAGAAATTAGTTCACATTTCGCACCTGGCGCAGTGCTTCGCGAATGGTGCGCCTTGTCTGTCTATAAGAAACTCATCTTGCATACTCTTTCCAAGTGATGGAAATCATGCAGGCCGCCATTAGCAGTTACTCTCGAGAAATTCTCATAAAGGTAAATATTTTTTTAAATATCAACGAATAGCTGCACTACGCTGCTCTCCTGCTCACTTACTTGACGCTGGTCCCTTTCCGTACAACCTAGGCTCAGTGCACGTCTGTCGCAAATACACGTGTAAAGCTTCACACATTAACTTTGTCAGGGGGTAGCGTGGGTGATAAATACACGGCGTTTACCACTCGACAGCTCAGCACTCTCCGCAATGGTCGTCGGGATATCGCTGCTTTTTTTTCGAGATTTGTGGCCCACATCGTCTAACTGTAGCGCTGTCGCCACTATCGGTATGATTGCTACTTGTTGCTGGGCTAATTGGTTCTTACTTCTAGCGGCGAAAAAGACGCGAAAACCAATAAGGAAACGAGTGGGCAGGAAAGAACGTCACTCGCAAGTAACTTTATTGAGAGGACAGGTGCGTTTTATAAGAAAGGTGCCAGCGTGCGCAGACACATTTGTGCACTAATAACGGACCAGACAGCAACATACTTTGAATTGTCTAAAAGCATCCTTAATCTAAGAAACACGCAAATAATTGATTTTCATTGCGGTATACCCGCCCGCGCATAAGACGATGAGTAGGGTACAAGCGGTGACCTGCAAAAGACTCCAGGCTGGAGCCTACCCGCATGGAACACTGCTGCACGCCATGTATCCGGGGATCTACGGGAGAGACTGCAGGTTCTGCCCGCCGGACACGCCCAACACTTTGCGCCATATGGTTCTGGGGTGCAGGAATAACCGAGAAGTACCAATACCACCTAACATAACACCACTAGGCGATAAGAAGCAGGAAGAAGCAGATTCAGAGGAAGAATCGGAAGACCAGTGGGAGGCTCTGCTGGTGACGTAAGACCATGAAAACCAGATACGGTTGGCGAACAGGGCTCGGGCGGCCGCAGCGAGCCATGGCTATACCTCGACTGAGGAGGCCACCCACCTTTGGGTTCAAGAAGCCTGGTCTATAGCAATAAAGTTTATTTCTCTCTCTCTCATTGCTGCGCAAGACCACCGACGCATCGCTCATACAAATATTTAGTTTCTTTTCGATTTATTATGCGTCCATAACTCACGTGCCAAGACATCTTTACTCTTCCCGAGTACGCGGATATGAGAAAGACAAGGACTCACACGTGCAGCAACCACATATGAGCAAATGCGCAGAAATGTTGCTCTCGATTGAATTCACCCGCTGCATCGCTTTGTAGTTAGCGCAGCAGCCTGTTGGGCCAAAACCATATCGCAAGTGAGCGGAACTTCTCATTTGCTTCTATTTCTGCTATAACAAAACGCCGTATAAAAAAATGTTGCCGTAGTGAACGCTTCCTACAGGGAGCTTTACAACTCCTCGTGCACAACCAATAATTTCGACCCGAGGGTTGCATTAAGGTTGGTATGACTAGATCCATCCAGCCAAATGCTCTGTCCACCCTTGAAACTCTTTATGTATCCTACAACCGGCTTCCCACGACACCGGGCAGCTCAACCCGACTTTGGTGATGAGTTCACGTAAACCCCACTACAACTCGTGAAACTAATACGCTGGGCCCGTCCTGCTAGGGTTTACAGGACTCTGACGATCACATTTAGATCTATCGAGGGGAAGTTGACGTCGCTAATTGGCTGATACCACTGTCGAGGTTTTCTTCCCCTTGTGGCCCAAACTTGTCAATGCATGGTCATTGACACTGCAGGCGTTTTGTTTTATTAGATCTTACATGGGGTTAAGTTGTTGCGCACAGGGATAAAAAGGAAATAAAGACCTTACATTGCAATGAAAATAAATAAATAAATAAATAAATAAATAAATAAATAAATAAATAAATAAATAAATAAATAAATAATGGTGTTGAACGACCCGATAGATGCCACGCGCGCCATGACGACTGCCGTAGTGGAGGGCTCCGGTATAATTTAGGCCACCTGGAGTTCTTTAACGTGCTCTTAAATCTAAGAACACGAGCTTTGTTGAATTCCACCCGCATTGGAATACTGCCGCCGTGGCGGGTATATTCAAGCGTTCGACCTAGTTCTCAACAGAAAAACGCCATAGCCACTGCGCCACCGCGGCGGGTGCTACGATAAAAAAAAAATATGTAGAATAATTCATGAAATGTTGATAGGTCGTATCTTAAACGCATCGAATGGATAAAGATCTCCTCTATTCTAAATTATGGGGTTTTACGTGCCAAAACCACGAACTGATTATGAGGCACGCCGTAGTGGGGGACTCCGGAAATTTGGACCACCTGGGGTTCTTTAACGTGCACCTAAATCTAAGTGCACGGGTGTTTTCGCATTTCGCCCCCATCGAAATGCGGCCGCCATGGCCGGGATTCGATCCCGCGACCTCGTGCTCGACACCATAGCCACTGAGAAACCACGACGGGTATCTCCTCTAATCTAGCAACAGTTGTCAGGATTCGATACGCGCGGATAATAAGTGCTGGCGGGCAGTAGTCAGATGCCATTCCGGCTATTTCAGCTTCCTACAAGGTCTGATGATGCCCCCGCCGTGGTGGCTTAGCTGCTATGGTGTTGCGCAGTTAAGCACGAGGTCGCGAGATCAAATCCCGGACGCGGCGCGGCCGCATTGCGATGGGGGCAATAAGCAAAAACGCCCGAGTAAGTGCAGTGGGGGCACGTTAGATTCCCCGGTGGTCTAAATTAATCCGGAGTCCCCCACTACGGCGTGCATCATAATCAAATCGTGGTTGTAGAGCGATAGGGCTCTACTACTCCACGTACAAACCCAGAAAACGTCTGGTTCCGTAAATATGACCTGCCAGCTCAGCCAAGGTAAACCTGGGACTTAGCCTGCCACTACCGGCGGCTGCTGAGTACGCTGCGTGAGCGCCCATATCTTGAAAGTGATGTGCGATGTGTACAAAGTGCGCCGAGTGCTGTTAGCTTCGTGTGCGCTGTGCTTTCGACGCATAGTTCGCGTTGAAGCGAGACGCAGCATAAAGGTCAATTCGCTCTGTGTCTGCACACAGACCGTCTGTGTGCTTTCTTGTGGTGCAATTGTAGATGCGGTAGTTGTTGACGGCGCCGAGCAGCGTCTGTGTCCTTTCCCAAAGCAAGCAAAACCATGCTATCGCTCGACAAACTTGGTTTAACCGCGCTCAACCACGGCAATTTTTTTTTGGCACGTAAAACCCCACAATTCCATTCAATTCAATCTGCTGATGCCAGCCACTTGATCTAGGACAGAAATGAGACGTTATTCTGAACTGGAACAGACGCGACTCTGTTTCGTGGCTTGCTTGAAGCCGATAAGCGAGCTTGCTTATCGCGGCAACGATTCACGGCATCGTTCGAAATCATACAGCATACGCAGTTGTAAATACATAATATGCACAAAATGGAAACGCTTGCCTCGATATCAACGCTGGTTAGAGAGCATCGTGAACACGCATCGCTTACTGCGAAGTATGATTCCTCCGCTCGCGAGGCTGTGTTATCTGGCGCAGCTGTCAGCATGAAAAGCTTGTGCGTCCGGTGCCTTTAATTGGTGCAGTATGCTTGTAAACCAACGTGGGTCATCACAGGACAAAAGTAGAATACAAGTATGCGTGTTTCCGTGTCGATTTCTCTGATTTTGTGACTGTCCTGGCTGTGATACAACTTTCCCATTAGCGACGTGAGTGCGAATACATTCGATAAAAGCATGCACAACAGTTACGACGCTTGAAATTACGAATTTGGGAAGTAACGTAAATGCCATATCGGTAAAAATAAGAACTGTCGCCAAGGCGGCTCAACACGTGTCGCAACAAAAGACCAGCCACTGAGAGCGCAGACTCTAACGGGCAGAAGCGGTTCCGGCGCAGTGAAATATGTATTGGGCGTGCTGCTCGCTGTTTACGAGGCGATATCCAGGCCAACCGTGGTGCACGCTACGCACCTTAGATCAGTTAGCTGTGCGGTCGTCAAGAGCAGCCGCTGCGGCGCAGGCCTAGCCGTACGAAGGGGGCTACCCCAACCGCATCGGATCCCGCATTACGACCCCCACGAAAACGGGGACGGCCGATATTTCACGTGCACAATCGGAGTACACTGGCAGTCTACGCTATCAGAGCCCGCAATGCGGTTGGCTCCCCCTCCCTCCTCCCTAACCTTGCGCCTGGGGTTCCGGTATCTTTTGGCTCCGGTACACGGCCTGCGGACGCCGTCGCCTCTGGGTGTTCCGAGGCACAAAGACGGTTCGGCAAGAGAGGGGAGGTCCCCCTCCCCTTGTCTCCACTTTGCGTCTTTTTGTCTCCCACGGTGACCGGCCGGTGCTGCACCCGCGGGCCCCAGGAATTCTTTATTTGGTTCGCCATTGGCTATTTCGTGTTGTCTGAGTCTACCGAACAAATAAACATCAGCGCGACTCCATCTACTGCACGGTTTTTTCGTTTCTATCCGTGGACGGCTACACGGATGAGCCGAGGAAGGCCGCCTGTGGCCATCGAGGTAATAACGTCGGTGATGAATTGTTGAAGCTACGAAACAAGACGGCACGGAGTGGTGAAGTAGGGGGAGGGACGAGCAACAGACGTGTATCTTCCATTTTTAACGACGCGATTGAAAAGCCCCCTCTCGAGCCGGTGATGCCAAAAGGCCACTCCAGTTCCACTTGTCGAACCTCGTCCTTCCTCCGAGGATTGAGCGACATGATTCTCTCAATTTTGCCGAAGGTTTTGCGCAGTAATTCTTTAAGTACTCGAACGCTGTGCTTCGTCTCGTAAATCAGTCAGAGGAGATGGTATAGTACCGACGGGGATAATAACGTCAGGGCTGAATGAAGTAAACACGCAGTAGAGCTGTTCTTTTCGTCCATTGTCGCAGTTTATTGCCCGAACTGACATGTTTACAAGATGACTTCACGTACAGACGGTTACTGGAAGTCAGAAAATTACTCCTCTCCAACTACCGAAGTCGTCCAAGTGGACAAGCTCAGATGTCACTGAAGTCCGTGGTGTCCGTTGTAGTACGTTATCCGTACTGCAGGGCTCAAAACTTACCGGCGCAGTGTCGAGTGAATCGGTCAGGCAGTGGAGGAATAGATACAGTTGGAGCACGCACAAGATCGAAGGAACTAAAGGAAGGAGGTCTAAGGCGATGGCTGGAAGGCGCTCACTTATATTTTCTCTATTGTCTTTACAAATGTGCGCCGAACTGCACTGGCCTGAGCTACAAAGCTGAGATTGTATTTTCTAACGATCCATGTCCATGGTGTTCGCTGTTCGTTATATGGCCTCGGACGCCGCCGCGCCGCCGTTATCGCTGAGATCCGCCGCTTGGCGCGATGCACCATACGAACACATGAAAGTAAAACGGAATGGCGCTTTACAAAATACGGGCCCCGTACAGTTCGACTTGTTTTCCTCTTTGGTTTCACCGTTAGGTCCGCCATTCAAGGCGCACTTATGCACCAGCACACTCGAAAATGAGGAGAGCAAGAAAAGACGGGCTGTCAGAGTGCATCAAATGCACTCGCTCGAAGAAGAACATACGGGCCAAACTATGAAAGGAGAAAGTGAGAAAGAGGAGTGGTGCTGGCGGTGGGCACACGAGTTCGCTTCTTTCCTTCCACGGCGGCTCGCCGCTACCTCCGATTCGTTCGATCGTTTATCTTAGCCGACGAAAGCGATGTGGGGACGCAACACGAAGATAAGCGCCGAGCAACGATCGGCGCTGCAGTGGGGGAGACCATCCGGGCAGAGAATGCGGGAGGCTACGCCGGTTCTCCGTGGGGGCGCACGGCTGCTTTCCAGGGGACGCTCGGCCGGCTTGGGCCGGCGGGGCAATGGGCCGCACTATATGCGCCGCCAGCGCTCGCGAAGAACTGAGCGTCGCAGAAAAGGGCCTCCGAGGAGTGGCCTAACAGCGAGTGGAACGCGACGGTCGCCAGCGTTCTCAAGATGAAGGGAAAGGCTAAAGCGTCACAAATACACGCCGTCATCACCTCGTCTGAGCCTCTCTTGTGCCGACCGCTTCTAAATGACGTGCTTCTATAAAGTGTGATCACGCAGTCGTACACGACGCCATCGGCACCACAGGGCTGCTAACACTCTTTGACGCTCAGTTTTTGGATGTGGGGATATTACGGAACAAAGCAGTGAGAACTGACGCCGAAGGCATCATTTAAGCAGCACTGATATCGGACGCCGTCTACACTCACCATCAATCTCCACTATAAAACTCATGGGCCTTATGCTGTATTATCTGACAACAATATACCTATAACATTCAACATGGCTTATTGAGTTATTGCGACTTGCCGTTAATTATTGTGAAAATGTCTTATTTTTTTCTGCTCAGTTGGCGTGCATGTGCAACGATACGTTGTTAGTCGGCGGCAGAGAAACGTTCCGGATAATTCTCGCCGCACTAAAAAAAAAAAGAAAAAAAAAGAAAAAAGCGGAAACATGGAATAACCATCATCGGGCTAAACGAAAGTCTCAACGCAGGAAACGAACGTGGACGCAATTCCAAAGAAGCTGGCACTGGCCATATTGCTTATGTAGTCGGAAACCTTGACTGTTTCCCAAGCGCTCTCACATTTATTATTCCGCTTCGCAAAACTAGAGCTTCGGGCACCAAGGATATCTGTAATAAGACTGATTTGCTAGCTGGATGTTTCTGGAAATGTTCCCATACCAAATGATATATACGAACAGAAACTTTCGAAATATGGCTACGCAAGCCGACGGATGTTACGTTAAAAAAAAAAGAAAAAAAAAACCTAAAAAGACTGCACTATTCCTGGGTAATTGCTAGTGCTTTACCAACGACAGTTGCAGCCTTAATAGACTCTTTTAGCAGAAACTTTCCTGTTCACCGCTCCGCAGAACCGTGAGTGCGCGAGCGAGCAAGTGCTTCAGCTCTGCTGGCAAGCTCGCCGAACGAAGCGTTTACCGGCACCACCAGAGGGCGAGTGCGTAATAATCACCACTGCCTTTGCTATTACTCAGCCTACAAGCTTTTCTGTTACCATGCGCCTACGTTAAATAAAGAAAAGGTAAACATAGCATCTATAATGTCAACTGCTGCAACAAAGCGTAAGTATAAAACAGAATATATTGCAGCGAAAACTGCGAAATGTTCTGTGCAATTTTTACGGTAGTTCTAAGTTTAACCACGAGGTGATTTGGTAAGGGAGCGCACGCCTACGGGGCACTTACAACAGCTCAGCTACAGGGAATATTCTAGTACAAGGCCTCATAAGTTACACATCGCACGAGAAGCAAGCCAAGTCCGCTGACATATTTTTTTTTCAGGAGTACGTCTTTAGCATCAGACGGAAGAACGGACAGCTATACTTCTCGCTGTACACGTTCGACAGTCTTCGTACTATATTATAGGGCCCAAAATGATGACGTCTACGGACACCCTACGTCATTACAGAAAGCGAATCGAAATGCTCGGTAACTTCTCCGGCTGTAATACAGCGGTACCGAACGTATAAAAAATGTTAACTGCAGCTCATCATTCGTCGGCGCCCTCGCGGTCATAATTGGCCGGTTCCGGTCATTACGAACCTTTCTTGTCTACGGACAGCGTTGTTTATTTGCACATTGCTTTGAGAGGATATACTTTGTTCCCTTGGAGAGAAGCAACTTAAGCACAGGGAAAAGGCACAGCGGCATCCCTGCGCTTCCGACACACCGGCGTAGACTCTTACAATATAAAGATCGTAGAATGTTTATAACTACCACATTTACTCACTGTTTTTCATACTAACTTTATACCAGACGTTTAGTTATGCGGGAGACACATAGTCGATGCGGATGTTCTGTTAGTAAATACATCTACCCAATCAAACCTGTATTCTATTATACTTTTTGATGGCAATCTTATGGCCTCGGCATTCTGTAATAATGCTCAGTCAGCAGTATTGCGCGGCTTTCCTCAACACATAGTTGCCTACAATAGGCTTCACGTACAAAGAACAAGTCGTTTCGTACTCGTGCGAAACACATATGTGCTCGCTGTTTCAAGTGGCGTTCTTTAGGTGACGGCTGCAAAATGCAATCGCTTTCGCCGTCGTTCAAGATGCCGTAGTGCAGGTTGTTGTTGTAGTCTGGGCGTTACAAAATAAAAATACGGCGCGTACGAGCACTCCGTAGACGGTACCATTGATATTTTCCTTATGCGACCGGCATGACTTGCCACCGTATTCATTAAACTAACGTTGCCGTTAGAGCGGCACGGTACTAATAGCCTCGAAATATGCGCGACAGTAGGTTACTAACGTTATGTTGGTAGCTATACTACTTCGGGATCTTTTCTAAGAGCGTAGATGTCGTACCAGCCGACAGCGCTGGCGACCACTATAGGCAATACACCAACACGGTCTACGAGTAAAAAAAAGGGCTAGTGCAAAGAAGCGCGCATGTAGCAGAAGCCCAGCCACGCGAGGAAAGGGGGGGACCGGGTGCGCGAGCACCAGCTTTTCTGGCGCCACCGCCGCTGGAGTGGATGACGGAATCGGCCGGAAAAGCGCTTTTCCGGCGAGGGGACGGAAGAGGCCAGTCCTGCCGCTGACACGCTATAAATAAGGACTCGCTGGCGAAGTTATCGCGAGCAGCTTCTCCCTTTCTCCTGGCGTTGCTTTTTTGCCGTCACCGCCGTTGCGGCTGCGGGGAAAGCTCTCCCCGCGTGAGAAGGTGCTCGTTCCTGAATGTAGAAGCAGGACGAAAAGAGGTATGCGCAGACAACGGGCGGAACAAATGACGGGATCCGTCGGGAAAGCTGCCGCAGCAAAGCGTGCGCGCGCGCCCCATGCGGAGGCAGCATCCGCACCCCGACACCAGCGGTGGTGTTCACGGTTGCCCGTAAAGTGGACAAAGCGTCGAGCATGCGCACTGCCCGATGCAACTCCTTTTACCGCTGTATACGACGCGGTCAACGTCGAGATAACGCAGACACTTTGTTTATTTCGAGCGCCCATTCCTTGTTTTTTTTTTTTTTTTCTTTTTTTTTTTAATGGAGCTAGTCAGACCACGCACGATGTCTCATTATGACTGCAACGTAGCTCGAATGGCACACATGCAGCAGTCGGGATGACAGAATTGCACTGGGATGCACTGTGAGCCGCTGCATATACCAGCCGCTAAAGCTGCTAGCGGTATACAGCGACACAGACCACACGCGTGGGGAGGCTTAAACATGTTACTACATGTTTAAACATGTTGGTACGAGATTTTCATTTGCTCTTGGCTCGTAACGTTGCCGTGGACTGTGAAAATAGCAATATTTAGCTGGAAATGCAAGACCACTAAGCGACTTTACACTGTTCGGCAAGAAAAGTGTAATAAAAAAAAGGTAACGGTTCTTATTGTGCCAGGTGAAACAGTATTCTGCACGTCGTGTAGTATTTGAACATCTCCGTGGAGAAAATAGCACAGGAGCCGGAGCTGAATGGGTGCGAAGCGCACATAGTCTCGGGAACACAGAAAAAAGAAATGTTTTTAGTTTTAGTGTTTTATTCAGCTACCGGCAGCTGTTCTTGAAAGCTCTCTTCTCGTATTTTTGGATGATCTTTACATACCACGACCGACTCATTTTCCTCGCACCACCTCGTAAATTTTTCTCTTTGTAATATTAGTTCATGCACTCCACAGTTCAACAACATCTCAGAAGTGAAAGCCCTTCTCTGTCTTGGTTTATTTATTACTGAAACGGAAGGAACGTCAAAAAAGGAGTCATGGGCGCAAATAAAGAATAAATAAGTCAAATATTAGGGGCTGAAACACGAGGCCCACCCGTTTGAGATGGAGAACAAGGAATTTATTCTAATGATTGGAGGACAAAAACTTCTGCATCACATCACTCGAAACAGCACAAAACCGAAAGCCAGAACATTCACGCATATAACAGCACAATTTCTCGACTTGGAAAAAAAACAGAGTACTTGCAAATTACAGTGAACAGCAGGAAAGGAAATCATCTGCGCCGCACAAGAGTTCTTGAATAAAGCCTCCCGCGAAACAGGGCCGCAGGTGGCACGTCTCAGAGAAAGTTTGTCTGAAGCGAGATTTATGAACGCGGAGGTGAATAATCATTACGAGCTTAAGGCAGCATCTCTTCTGGTGTTGTTTTTAAGGACACTGCATGCATTCGTTTGTTGCGATCGAGAAGGGAAAGCCTCTGCTCACGTTCTCTTTAGTTGTGCAAAACGTGCCTGCAGTCTTGGCGCTCTACTTCACTGTCCATCCGGTGTGCACACGTTATATTGCTTCCGTACGAAACAGTTTTGATCAGCGTGGCAGCTAAAAGTCTACTTCCGCAATCCGTACGTCACTACAACTGTCCGAACCCGACGTGGTTACTTAGTGTCTTTGGCGTTTCGCTGCGGGGAGCAACATCGTGCCAGGTGTTTGATTTCGCTCATGGGGAAGAATATGCTTTACTACAACGAAAATTAAAATATGGACTTTAAAGTCTCGAATCCGCACAGCAGGTTACGATGGTTACTACTATTACTACTACTGCTAGTACTACTACTACTACTACTACTACTACTACTACTACTACTAATAATAATAATAATAATAATAATAATTATTATTATTATATCAAACCACATGTTTGCTAGTGCAAAAGCTGAAATATTAAATGTTAAAGAAAAAGGCGCAACCAGAACAGATACCACTGTACATAGACACGTTCTAATACTTTAAACACGTATGCGTAGTTTTACAGAAGCGTTCCATGACAATAAAGCCTGTTCTGTCGAGATGTATAAGGGGCAGTCATGCAACTATTGACCGATGGGACATGGGGCGGTTGCGCAGAGCCCTCAGTTCGTAACGTAACTAACCGTTTTGCTGAGTATAAAGCAGGCAGTGCTTGATACAGCTCAGCAGGCAGCTCACCACACGTGCACGGTGCGGAGCTTTGCACAAATAATTTTAATATTAACTAATGTATGCTACACCAAGACGAACGCGGTGAAACAGGATTTGGTGAAACAGAGAACGAGACATCGGTACCTAAAATTCAAGCACTCACTCGCCGCTTTGTTAAGCGAGCCGCTTAGCTAGGGTCATCATTTGTCGTGGTTTTGATACTAAGCTAGTGTACTTCAACATTATTGTGGCAAGAGGCACCCTTCTCTTCTCTTGTGCCGCTGTTTGCGTCGGTCATTAGGAGACATGGGCATTCACCAACCAGGAAGCACCAGTGCGAAGCAACAGCAATCGAACAAAATAACAGGAGGCCGCGCAAACGCGAGAACCACTCATTCGGGAATAGTTTAATAGTGGTTGCGTTTCCAAAAGAGGTGACGGCCTGCAGAGTAAACTCATTTTTGGGGGATATAGGGGCTGCGCATATTCTTGCGAGATGACGGAAAGCTTGTTCTTTTGGCAGCTGCACAGCTTTGATCGTAGTTCATAACTGAGGACAGAATTCGATAATACAAGTAAACAGGCGCCGAGCCTATTCAGAGCTCTAGAGAAAAAGGCACGCAAGGAGAAATTGCGGGGAAAATCATCATGTGGATACTTCTTCCAACTTGCCTCATCCTCCGTTTCAACTTTCACTCGTTCTGATTTTAAGGTTTTCTTGAGGACAGATTTTCGAGCGCCACGAGTATTAAGGAAAGACTCCACACGCGCGCAAAATTCGCCGATGGTCCAAGTATTAAGAAAGAAATAACTTGTAGCAGGTCAACACAGCGTATTTATTATGATATCGCATAGCCACTATAGCCACTAAGGACGAAATGAACCAATACTTAGTTGTAAAGTTCATGTGCTTCATAACTAAGCGTTGTCATCCAACTTCAGCCACTTTTTTTTTTTTTTTGGGGGGGGGGGGGGGGGGGCGAGCCTATCTCGCCGTTTTCGTCAGCCGATCCAGTTGATAGTGCAGTCTAAAATTGTGTGTAACACGCGGCGACTGTGCCACTGCGGCGTTAGTACAATTAAGAGACACGTCTGATTGCACGGGCTTGAGAAAAGTCATTGAAAAAGACGTCTATGCAAATATCGTGTGAAAATCAAGGCTACACTGTTTTCGCGCCGGCTCGTGGCCGATCGGGAGGGTGAGCAGTTCAGCGGTACTGAAAGGAGTAGACGGGGTTGCGTATGAGACGCTGCGACAAGACACAGACAAAGAACATTACGGAGAAGCGGATCACGGGATCCGGACCGAACCTTGCTGCGAAAAGACGACGACCTCGGTACGTCGGGTAAGCGGACGCCTGGGACGTCCGCAGATGCGACGGAGAACGTGCACAGGACATGCTAAATGTTGCAGAGAACATGTTTTGAGGCGTATAACAACCCCGCACTTATGCTGACGCATTCATTGTCTTGACCCTTCGTCACGTAGGTCTTTTGGCCGAATAAGGTGGGTTGTATACTCCACTTGCATGGCCGGGACAAGCGATCACACAGAAAACTGGATAGGGCAACCACACATGCAAGTAAAAGCAAACAGGCGCTAACGTGAGAGAAAACCGTGTTGGGGTCGTGACGCGCTGCGCGAATCGCTGGAAGCGGAGAGCAACGACACTATAGAGGACGAAAGACCCAGGAAACAGCAAATTAAGTGCAAGATGATATGCAAGGTGCCGCAGAAGGATCAACGATGGACATTACTGTGTGCGTTTAAAAAAAAAAAAAACAAATGAACATTTGACATTTGTTTTTCACGCGTGTCTTTCTTTTTGCCTTTTGTTATTAGTTTTTTCCGCGTTTGTTTTTCTTTTTTCCATCTGCGTTAAACTAAGACCGAGCCTGGACTCAGAAGTGTGGACTGGATTTTCAAGTTCTTTCTATATTGTTTCCGCCATTCATCATTTCATCCTTCATATGACTTTTGCCTTTTTTTCCCCTGTCTCGCATGCCGCCCCGTCTTTGCCTCTTTCCTAATCCTCATTAGAAGCTGCGCAAACGGGTTTCTGAGCTCGATGAGACCCTTAGGAGACCAGGCGTTAGCGTTGCCCCGCTATTGCTTTTTCACTTGGCGTTCTACCACGAAATTTTGCGCTTTTGGTATTAATTAAAAAAACTATTTAGTTATTTTAAATTGGCTTTAATCCTGGAATGGATTTCTGCAGAGACAGGTTTGTCCCGTGCACTTATGTTTTGCTTTCATTTAATACAAACGATAATTTAGTTATCCGGGTGTACGTACCCCTGGGTATGAGCCACTGGGTTTTAGAATTCTTTCAATCTTATATCTTGCCATTACATACATTCTGGCTTACCTATTATAAACCCTATACAGCCTATAATCTCTACATAACCGTTCGCTACGCCACAGTTACATTATTCACGCAAACGTTCTCTAGAAATCATGAATACTTCGCATTACGCAGACGTTTTTCAATGATTTCTACACCACCAGAATACAACTATCTTTATATACCCCTAGAATACAACTACCGCGCTTCTACCTAGTTAGAAACGAGGAAATTCTTGTGTGCAGTATTTTATAGTGTACGGTGTTTTATAGTGCTCCATTGAAAGTCCACAAACGGCTACCGCTCTGTGGCCGTTTATAGACTTGTTGCGCATCTTCGAGTGTGCATGCAACCAGTGCTCTCTCTCTTCTTTCCCACTTTTCGCCTCTTCATTCGCTTGCCTAAATGCAGGCTCGCAAATCGTAACTTCCCTGCCTTTCCTTGCTTTTCTCTCTACACCATTGCTTTGAATACACCGCAAGCGAAATCATTTAAGCTAGAAGTCTTCTTTCAGAATCGAATCTTGGACATTGAGTCAGCAGTATCAATGTACGGGCGCGGCTGGCAACATTTTCGCGGGGAAGATAACCCTGCCAACTCCGAAACTCGAGGTGACACGTTATATGTATTGGCAGGAAGACATGCTGCTTTCACCTGTGGAAAGTGACTGCTTTCATACAACGGGTTAAGCGCCTATGACAGTTCACGTGGCTGGTGGTGCAAACGATAGGTGAGCTTTACTAGTGGGTATGACAGGTTTCTGTCCTCTCCTTACGCTGCTAAGTGTTACGCAATTGGTACAGCGCTTTATTTGACCTGTACGGTATACCTTACGGCCCACTTTAAGGCTGCAGAGAAGCGCCGTGAAAAAGCAATACTAGGTGGGTACCCAGCATACATCCACCTACACTAGATAGCCATTTAAACATACTTTCGAGAACATGCAAGCGAAATTTGAAGGTTATAAGGCTAAGGAGGGAGGCGCAAGATAATGTCAAATTTGTACTAATTGTGGTGCCTTCGGAGCTTGCCAGATATGCGGCAAAAGTCAAGGATGCTTGAAGGCAGATGAGAAATTAGCGGCAGAGTGCTGTTGAGTACATTGAGTACATGACCAATGTTTCAAAAGCGCTCGAAACACGAGTATAGGCTCACTGCGAATACGTGCTTATATTCTTGCATCACCTCATAGATACTTTAGACATGCTTATCGCAACTACCGGACGCGTGTCTGTTTGACCTCCCTACCTTTCCTTCCTTATTTTCCTTCTCCTCCTACTTCTCGTTTATTAACCGTTGATAATGTAGTGGTTATTCACACGCTAAACAAAACAAAGTTCCTGTGACTTCTAACAAGAATTGTCGACATGTACTACAGCACCTTCGGACTCATTAACACATATGGGGTGAACATGAAAAACGAAAATTTTTTGAAGAGCTCGGTACAAAAGACATGCCATCCGCCGGGGGCGTGGCTAAAACAGTGTTGAGGTTCCTGAAGATGTTGTAGTTATAGAAGTAGAAAATGCAGGGCCAGCAGAGTGCCAACGTACAGTGGAAGCGGATCTCCGAAGGGCACGAGAAGATCACTTTTATTGCATCGAAGCTGTTATTGCGTCTAGAAGCGCTCGGACACGTAATCGTAAACTCAGCCGCCGTATACATTTACGTAAACGGAGATGCACTATACATTTCGCTCGATATTGGGTTGTGATTCTGCAAGGTCGCGCAAGTCCGCAGGTTTTTTTTTATCTCCCAAGTTGCTTCATGTCACCAATAAAACGAACGTATAGGCTGCTTAATACTGCCTTAAATTTTTCGTTTCTTTGTTCTTCAAGGCTGGCTAGCCGTGCCACAACAGTTCTCACTCACTGCGTGAATCGCACCCTGGTCCGGTATATATTGCAACATTCCATTTTACTTTCCATTTTATTTTCCATCATCCGTCGGGACGAATGGTCGATCCTGGATATCACGGCAGTGTGGCAACGTCCAAGCCAATGACGAAGAGCCAGAATAATGGAAAGAGATATGGATCGTCAGAAGGTACAGCTCCTGATCTTAAAGTCTTGTTCCATGCAGTAGATCCTTGAAGGGCCCACGAAACAAAGAAAGCAAGTCAGAGGGCACGAATATTGTAGTATAGTACTACGAATACGAAAAAAAAAACATGCAACCAAATTTAGCTATTGCCTGATGAGCTTTTTGGACTTGTGTCAGCCCGAGCCTCATCGTCGTCCTGAAACAGAAAAGAACTGCCTTGCTAATAGCTGTCAACAGTGCTCTTAACAGATAGATGTGAGCAGTGCTGTATCGTTGCCTTCTGCTACATTTACTTTATGATGTAGAGTTAGGCTAGTCAAGCTACCGTAACGCAGCGTTTATGCCGCTAACATTTGCTACTTAACATATGTACATTCTTCTATGTAACAATGTCGCCAAATAAATCAACTCAACTCAACTCAACCTTCGACAGGTGGCGTGACAACGTCCATCACTGAAACTCAGTTTATGATGGGATTGTAGCAGGAATGACTAATAATTGAGCAGAAACAAGACTAACAAAAATACGTTACCTTGAAGCTTTCTTAATGCATAATGCGTACTATTTAAGCTGGAGGCTTAATTCAGGTTTCAAGAGCTTCTTCTTTCTTCTTTCTGGGGTTTTACGTGCCAAAACCAGTTCTGATAATGAGGCACGCCGTAGTGGAGGGCCCCGGATTAATTTTGACCACCTGCGGTTCTTTAACGTGCAGTACAACGCAAGCACACGGGCGTTTTTGCATTTTGCCTACATCGAAATGCGGCCGCCGCGGCCGGGATTCGATCCCGCGACCTCGTGCTCAGCAGCGCAACGCCTTAGCTGACTGAGCCACCCCGGCGGGTAGGTTTCAAGAGCAACAACAGCAGAAAGAATTAGGGAAAACCTAAGATGGTATTCACAATATAGCATGTTTTCTTACAAGCTACAGTGACGCAAGGCTAACACGTGTACGCTCTAGGAGGGGACAAAATATTCAAAGCATTGGACACCGGCTGCTTCCACACAAAAGCAAATAAACGGCAAGAAGTTTATGCACAACACCCAGCACACAGAGTGGTCAGCGTAGAGCAAACAGCATCGCAAATACAAGAAATCGAAGTGATGTTTTGCAGTGCACCACACGCCCAGGACAAGGCCGGGCTTCGTTTTTGCAGCAGAAAGCTATCCTGCATAGGGCTTGCACTATTCGGAGCCAGCAGCTTGCTTTTGCTGGCCGAAGCAAGCCCTTTCCACAGCCGTTCCATTTCCGCCCGTGACAGACGCGTAGTGGTCAGTGCCACGTTTACATACGGGTCATTTTGAAAAGGGAGGCCACGGCAGCTACAGACGCCAACAAAATAGCCGCAAAGGAAAACTAACAACGAACGGCAGCCTGTCCCCCTTTGTAGCAGAAGCCACGCATTCCATTGATTGCCCCCGAACCCGATCGAGCCACACTGTCCTGCGCACGTATACATGAGCAGGCTTCTGTTCTTTTGCACCGGTGGGCGTCAGCTTCCCATTTTCCGACCCGTCTGCCTTCTCGTACACGGCCCTCATTTCCTGGAAGCAAGTCCAAGTAGCACCATCCGGCCATCCTAACGCCCTTGAAGGTGGCGCTAGGAAAAGTCGATTTGCGTCACCGAGGCGGAGTGATGCGCAGAATATCGCGCGCTGCGCACCAGACGGTGCGTCCTCAGTTTGACTCTGCATGTGTATACGTACGAGCGTCTTCCGTAGGGCTTCTGCGTGATGACTTTAAGACGAATGCATGCGAATGTAAGGTAAGAGCATTCTGCCCCACTCTCATGGGTAATGAACATTGGCGCCAGACCAGTCCACAGCCCAATTTGCGGAAATTTGTGAGTCAGCGACAAAAAGAGAGAGAAAAAAAAGGTGAAGGAAAGACAGGGAGGTTAACCAGACATTATCTCCGGTTGGCTACCCTGTACCGGGGGAGGGGTAAAGGGATTCGACAGGAGAGAGAGAGAAAAAATAAGTACAAAAAAGGGGAAAAAAAGGAAAGAAAAAAAATCACACACACACACACAACTGAACTGTTTCTGTGGGCATTGTCAGTCTGCGAAGGCGTTCTAGTGTTGAATAGTGTCAACGTCCCATCCTACGTCACACAGTGTACAGTCACAATTTGTCACTGAGTTCGGTGTCTTTTAAATAACGCAGCAGTGCCTTCAAGGTGGCTCGCGCTGTTTTTCGTGTAGGCCAGTTTACAAGGATGTTGATTTGCGTTATTAAGCGTTTGTCCAGTTGACCTATCGTGGCTGAGAGAGCTGCTCTCTGCGGGTTAAAACGAGGGCACTCACAAAGAAGGTGTGCGATATTTTCGTTGCACCGGAAGAGCGTTCTAATCACAGTCGGTCAGATAGGCCGGTGGCTCGTAAGAAGCGCAGAAGCGCCTGCACGGCCTTCTTCTGTGACGTTGGGTCCAGTCTGTGGTGGAGAATTTTTTCTTCCGACAGAGGCCGGTCGTCCAATTGGTTGAACGTGTTGGTAAGAAAATGTCTTTGCGCACTGTACTGCGGGCAGTCGCACAAAATATGTACAATTGATTCTTCATTGCCGCAGTGGTCACAGGCTGCGCTGTCGGCCATTCCTATGCGGAACGCATAGGCGTTGGTAAACGCAACGCCCAACCATAATCTGCACAAAAGTGTTGCGTCTCCTCGGCGAAGCCTTGATGGTACTCGAAGGCTTAGGGTTGGGTCCAGAGAGTATAAGCGAGCATGCATGAGGTGCGATTCATTCCATTGTGACCTTGTGCGTTGGCGGGCGATCACGCGGAGCTTCCGTGCAGCGTCAGTCCTAGAAAGTGGAATGGGTCGTTTGTGATCTTCTTTATGAGCTGTGCGGGCAGCTTGATCGGCCCGTTCATTGCCGATAATTCCACAGTGACTTGGAAGCCACTGAAAAGTTATTTCTTGCCCTATCTCAGTCAGATTGTGTATTGCCTCGGCAATCTCAAAGACCAGCTGCTCGTGTGGACCGCGGCGTAAAGGTGATAGTAGAGACTGCAGAGCCGCCTTTGAGTCGGAGAAAATTGTCCATTTGTGTGTCACTTGATCACTAATGAATTGCAGCGCGGCACAAAGTGCTGCGAGCTCTGCTGCCGTCGATGTTGTGACGTGAGACGTCTTGAATTTAATAGTTGTGCCCATCGTTGGTATCACCACTGCCGCGGTAGAGCTGTTCGGCAGGACGGAGCCGTCGGTGTATATATGGGCAGAGTCTTGGTACTTCTCGTACAACAGAAGTAAGGCGAGCTGTTTAAGGGCTGGTGATGACAGCTCTGCTTTTTTGTGGATGCCAGGTATTGTCAGGTTGATATTTGGCTGTGTAAGGCACCACGGAGGAATCGAAGGTCTTGCGGCAGGAGTGAAGCAAGTTGGTAATGATTCACCATGCGTGGCTATTGTTTGGCAGAAAGAGGTACGTTGTCTGTCCGCTGGCAGAGATGCCAGGTGGTGGTGGGGAGTCCGGGCAAGATGTCGTATATGTGTCCTTAATGCTTCAACCTCAATGTGAGTCTTGGCGAGGTGGTCTCCAGCAATTGCTATAGTCGCCACTGTGGATGCACTCCGAGGCAGGCCTAGGCAAATGCGGAGCGCTTGTGCTTGAACACTTTGTATGGTGCGCAGACTCGTTTTGTTGACGTTAGTTAAGGCTGGCAAGCTGTACCGCAGGAAGCCAAGAAACAGCACATTGTATAGTTGCAGCATAGCACTTGTGGACATTCCCCATGTCTTTCCAGTGAAGAACTTAAACAGGTGACAGATGCCTGTTAACCGCTTCTTCATGTATGAAACATGATGGCTCCATGACATGTCTCTGTCAATTATAACGCCTAGAAACTTGTAAGATCGAATGTAGGGTATTCTTTGGCCATTTATCAATACGCTGTAGTCTGCCATGGGCTTCCGTGTAAATGCCACAAGTGCGCATTTCTCAGACGATATTTCCAGACCTCGATTCCGGAGGTAAATAGCAGTCTGAGATGCGGCTTTCTGGATCCTCGCACGCAGTTGTAGGCGTGTTACTGCAGACGTCCAAACGCAGATGTCATCCGCATACATTGATAGCTGAACTGTGCTTGGCAGGTGCTCAATGAGAGACAGGAGAGTCAGATTAAACAGCACAGGGCTGAGGACACCGCCCTGGGGGACGCCGCGGTAGCTGTAATGTAGAGAGGTGTGGCCGTCCTCAGTGTTCACGAAAAAGGATCGCATGGAGAGGTAGTCGCGTATCCATTGAAACATCCGGCCGCCCACACCTACCTCTTCGAGAGCAGTAAGTATGGCTTCATGTGTAATGTTGTCATATGCCCCTTTCACGTCAAGAAACAAGGAAGCGCAAAGACGCTTTCGGCATTTTTCGTGCTGAACGTAGGTGACTAGGTCGACGACGTTATCTATTGATGATCGACCACGGCGAAAGCCCGTCATAGCCTCTGGGTAAATGTTGTGGTACTCTAGGTACCACTCCAGGCGTCCTAGGATCATTCTCTCCATTACTTTGCCCACACAACTAGCCAAAGCGATCGGGCGATACGATGAGAGCTCCAAAGGCGATTTGCCAGGCTTCAGTAGTGGAACCAGGCGACTGGTTTTCCAGCTTATCGGGAGCGTGCCATCTCGCCAAGATTCATTGTAGAGCTCTAGGAGAACAATGCTTGCGCGCTCACCCAGATGACGTAGGGCTCTGTAAGAAATGCCGTCAGGTCCTGGAGCCGATGTGCGTCCACACAAAGCTAGTGCTGCCTTAAGTTCATGGATTGAAAAAGGTAGATCCATGCGTTGATCTCGCGGTGGTGGAGAGCTACTCAAAGGCGGAAAATTGTTGGGAGAAGTGAGTTGGCCGGATAATCTGGCGCAGAACTCTTCTGCCACGTCAATATCCGGTCGCTGTTGTGAAAGGGCTAGGGCCTTGAATGGAAACCGCTGCACGGGCAGTGTCCGGAGACCTCGTACCGTCCTCCACAATTGCGATAAAGGCTTGCGAGGGTCTAGAGACTCACAGAACGCAGCCCAGCGTTGTGATTCCAGCTTAGCTAACCGGCGCTGGATCTTCTTTTGGATGCGTCTGGCGGTCCGTAAATCATCCATTGCATGCGTGCGGCGGTACCTTCGTTCAGCACGTCGACGAATTGCTCGAAGTCGTTCTAATTCTATATCAAATTCCGTTAGCTTCGAAGAGCATGTCAGAGTGCACATAGTATCTTGTACTGCACTCTTGATAGTCTCTTCCAAACGATGTGAAATGTTGTCTTGACAGTGCTCTTCCATGAGAGACTGAAATTTGGTCCAGTCCACTCTTTGGATGGTATCGCGTATCTTGGAAGGAGATAATCCGCTTATTTTGACGTATGTGGGAATGTGGTCACTCCCATGTGTTTCTATATCTGCAAACCACCCAGCACGTCTGACGAGGCTTCGTGAGACAAACGCCAAGTCCAGACAGCTGCTGTACGTGGAGCCACGTAAGAACGTAGGACTGCCGTCATTTAACAACAAAAGTTCATTGTCATGGGCGACGGATACCAAATGTCTGCCTTTCGCGTTGATCTTCGTACTGCCCCACAGTGTGTGATGAGCGTTGAAATCCCCAATGATGACCCACGGATCAGGAGTTGATGATAGGATGTCGCGTAGTCTTGTTTGATCAAATCGACTTGATGGAGACAGGTAAGCGCCCACAACGGTGATGGTAAGTTTCTTCTTTTTCACTGTTAGACATATATATTGATTGTCGTCATGAGGAGCCACAGGCTGGTGAATGTAAGTGAGATTGCGACGAATAAACACCATAACCTTGCTGTTTTCACCAGTAGTAGATGACATGAATGATTCATATCCAGAGAGCCTGATTGTGCGGGATAAGTTCGGTTCGCAGATGACAATGATCGGAAACATATGGGCGTAAACGAACCGACGAAAATCAGCAATGCGCGATCTCAGTCCCCGGGCATTCCACTGAAAAATTGTTGCTTTTCGGACCTCATCCCTGAAAGGCAGTAGCTGTTGAGCCATGGTCTACTCAAGGGCTGCCAGCACCGGACTCAGAGCGTCCAGTACTTGAAGTGCACTTCTGGCTGACGGTGTCTGCATGTTGTTCAATAACACGCGAATGGCACTCATTAGGGGTCGCAGAAGAGCGACCACTTGCTTATCTGTATTCTGCAAGTCATCCGATGCAGCACCTTGCTGTACTGGAGGAGGTGGCTTCTGCTGTGGCTCTGCTACAGGTCGTGTAGGCGTAAGAGGTGGCCATTCCTTTGTAGAGAGAGATCTCCCAGTTTTCTCTCTTCCAACCTCGGCGTTTGTCGCGCTCAGAGCAGCAGCTGGCTGTGTTCTATGAACGGTCGACCTATCTTTAAAAGTTGACGTTGTCCGTCGTGAGGACCTTCGACGGTGGCGTCGTCTTCGTCGGACTTTTTCAGCGGCCTCTTTGTGGGTTGAGCTGTCTCTCACCATTTGTCTAAGAATAGAAATCTCTTTCTTAATCTGTGGACAGTCTTTGGAAGAAGCACTGTGAGCACCCTGACAGTTTGGGCACTTCAAAGTAGTTGCGCTGCACTTTTCTTCTGGGTGGGGTTCGGCGCATCGGGGGCATATTGCGGAATTTCTGCAAACGCCCTTCACATGGCCCATCTTCTGGCAGTTGAAACACTGCATAGGCCTCGGAACATATGGTCGAACCGGGTGGCGAAAGTGGCCTACCTTCACGTACGAGGGAAGACAGTCGCCTTTGAATGTTATTCTGACACAACGTGTGTTGCCGAGGCGGCCCACGTACACAATGACGTTGTTTTCGCTTGCCGGTTTTATGAGAATTGGCAGGTCTGCATTGGAAATTTCGTTGTCGATGTCATAAATGACTCCTGTTACAGTGGCACCATCAGCGGGCACGATGGATCGGACTTTGATGTTGCCCAGTTGCGTTATATGCTGCAATGTGTTCAGCGCACTCGAGTTCTTCACATCGATCGCCATAATGTTTTTCCTTGTATTCAGCCTGACATCTTTAATCTCATTCGGCACGGTGTTTTCTAGATACAAGGAAAGTGCTTGCCTGTTGAGCACGCGCAGATTGTCAGTTGTGTTCTGCGGCACGAACAGGATGGAATGAGGCCATCGTTGAGGCGCATTTTTCACGGTGGTCGAACTTGACGCCGAAGACGCGTTCATGATCCTTCGTTTGGCCTTGCGGTGCAAGACAGGTTGAAAGTTGTCTTCCGAGGACTCGTCACCTGAGGCGGAGTACAGCTCGGTGTCTTCGCTCTCACTAGACGTGCTGCCTCGCTTCCTCGAAGCGATGCCCGCCGGTGAACCGGAACCAGGCGGGGCCCCGTGAACTTGTCCGTCCATCACCGCGATATGCGGGGCGGTAGACCCCACAATTGCAGTTAGAAGTCCAGAAAAACACAGAGACGGGCGAGATGCGTTCCACAGAAGAAACACTTCGTCTTCCTCCCCAGTCAGCGACAAAATGAACACAGAGCGAAGGCGCTGGAGGAGGCGATGGAAAAGGGGGCTATGCTTACAAAACAAAACTTTCTCTTCAGGTGATGCTGTGAACTTTTCCGCTTGTTTTAGTAAAGCTTCCTCCTCGGGTTTAGTCGCGTTCATAATAAGACTCTCAGGTGAGGTCGCATTTTCTTCTACTGTATTTCTTGAGCGAAGCAGCCAGATTATAGCACATGGAAGACTGAGGAAATATGAAGCTTGCAGGCAAAGCAACGATGCTTTAAATTACATTCGCGTTCTCAAAACTAGGCGTAACAAGTTCAAGTCCTAATGGTACTTCTCCGAATGCAAAGCATCGTCAGAAACGGTTATCTCTCAAGCACAAAGGTTGGCAACTTAAATAGACTTATCCTTGTATGTTACCAGCTTTCTATAATTTAACGCGTTATCTTCCTCACCCACTCAGGTCATTGTTTTTTTTACTTTTACCTTTCAAATTAGGCGCACGATCAGCCATAACAACCGTAAGCAACGAAAGGCGGAACTTCGAGCGGCAGTGTTATAGTCTGAATGGTCTCCATGTTTCTACGCACTTGTGTAAGGACGACAAGAGGGTCTCTCCATCTTTCATTTATTGTTAGATATATAGCTCTGACAAGCGGTAGCAAGGTGCTTCTGTAAGCAGAGGTTCTGCCATCACACAAAGTTAAAATGAATTCACGCCCCGGGTGCAAATGATCCGTTTAACTGCTGTCTTTCGCACACCTGAACTGGGTACACACGAGAGCGCTCTGTACGGCAGATGTGGAGCACGGCAAGCAATTCGGCCCGGCGCGCAAGTTAATTATTAATTCTCTCGGCAGAGTGGCCGCTCGTACCAGGGATGTTGATTAGTGCGCGCACGCTGAAGCACAGTCCCGTCCGCTATCTCCGGGCGGCGGCGGCAGCCGAGCAGTGAATGTATGGAGGACCCAAACGAAACGCCGGGGTGGAGGTGAGGGCGAAGGAGCAATTTCGATGCGCTGAAAAGGCGCTCGATTAAAGTGGCGCGAAATAAAAACAAAGAGACGAGTAGAAGACAGGCGGAAATTGAGGGGGACGTGCATGCGGCGCCGATATCTTGGCCTGTTAAACGCGGACCAAATTTGTCCTCTAATGCTGTGCCCGATGCGGGCAGTGAACACTAACTGCCGGGATTCCCTGAAAGGATAACAAAGGGTGTATGGAAGTGAGCCCAGAGTTGAGAAGTGTATATTTGCTCAAGATGTACTGCTGCGTCCACCAAGTGAGGTATTCTGGGCCACACTGGGAGGAAGAAGCGATTCGCATTTTCACCAACCCTTGAGAGGATTAATGGCCGCCAAACTCGCTAAAGGGGGGATCTGGAGAGTTCCACTGCGAGCGCTAAACGCTGCGGTTAGCTTGTACAGCGCACGAACGCCTAAGTCCCTGGCACGAGTGCGCATTGAAATGGTGTAGGTGTCAAAAGTGGTGAGCAACAAATACAATACGACAGGATATATTTGGACATGGTGTTCTTTTAGACCACGGCTTCAAGTTGTGTAATAGTTCGGCCTGGATCAATTCACGTCGATACAGAAGTTCTGTGAACACATCAATAACGCTTACTTGCAAATGTCATTTCAGACAAGCTGCTTACATAAACACTACTATAGTGAATTTGAGGTTGCATTAGGTTAGCGGTGCCAATATCACACATGCGGCGCTCAAGGTTGTACTAAATGACGCACCAAAAGTGTTTAGTAAAAGCCCTTTAAGATGTACAATTTGTTCAGAAGAAGGTACACCTTTATAAGTTTTCTCTAGGCCAAAACCCAGCCCCATATTTACTCATTTCACTCACAGAAGAATAGCTCCGGCAGATAGCAAAATCAATACTAGCAGTACGTACCCCAATTCTGAATTATTGCTTCCATTTAAAAATTTTGTTGAACTTTGTGGAGACAAATAACACGTTTATATTTAACTTTTTAAACTAAGCAAAATATCACTTCTTTGTTTAAATTTTTTCCACTATACACTTACTTGTTCTGTATGTTCTGGCCTCGAAATATTTATCTTCGCAATAAAACTAGAGAAATTATATAAGAACGTGCAATTATTGGATTATTACTATAATCAGTGGTATTGTCACTGCCCATCATGCAAGTTCAACGTCAAACGTCGTGCCTGAAGCAACACCCTCTTCATCGCTGTGGTGCCTAAACCCACTCTAAGCTCTCTTTGTTATTTCAAGCACCAAAAAGAAAACCAAGTTGTCATCTTCAGCCTACCGGCAGGACACGGCACTGTTCCTGCATGAAAAGTAGTGGACGCCTTTACATTTACTAGAATGGTTTGGTTTCTTCTGCAATCTCAACAGCTGCAGCGGTCTTTCCCGCGAGATTCATCATCATCATCACTAAATTCAAACTATCTCATTTGACGCGATTGACGATTGCAGAACTAGCCACCCTCCTTGTTTCTCTAGAGTTCATAATTCAGGAATCGTCACCAGTCAAGTTATATAACCTTTGACTGCACGGACTCACGTCCCCGTTTCATGACGGACCTAATGAACAACTAGTCGCTGACATTAGACTACTTCACCACCACGCAGTCGACACGGCACACAACAGCAACTATCATTGGATATCGGGCCATTGCTGCATCTATGGTAACGACCGGGCAGATGAGCCTGGCCGGCCTGCTTACGATGGTATCCGTTCTATAGCACTACTGGAACCGATGCAGCTATACAAGGCTGCGTTCGCCAGCGCGCGAGCACAATGCAGCTCGACTGAATATAATAACACTCGTCTCCGTAACTTGGATCGGCATCTACAGCTCCGTCTTCCACCTGTGATATCGCGAGCCGACGAAACGCTTCTGCGTCTCCTGTCGTTTGCCGTGGCCTTCGCAAACGCCTATTCATTTCGCATCGGATTGGCCGACAGCCTCTATACATGCGGTGACTGTGGATGCGAGGAGACGGTTAAGTCTCCCCTTTCTGACTGCCCTAGTGAACCTCGAAAAGAGCTCTCCGCCGCGCTAAATGGACTGGACAATTATCCCTCGTCGGAAGAAATAATGCTCGGACGCATTGGTCCAGACCGTTCTCAGCACAGAAGGTGTTGAACCCGTTGTTACGCTTGCCGAGGACGTGCGCACTCGATAAGCGACAGACTTTGAGTGTTGTCATGGAAGGCCGTGTGGAAGGAGGCGGTGTAACTGCTGCTGAAGGATATAACGGTAGCAATGTTCGGGCAGTGAGAAACTAGAAGGATCTGTAGTGACCACAGTCCACTCCACAGTACTTTTCGGCAAACGACCATGATAATAGGATATGATGTAGCTTTTGGTCTTTTTTTTAAGATGCGGTGCGTCAAAATCAGCCAAGACGATCAATGGATCACTTACTCAAAAAAATAAAGAAGAAAAAAGTGGTTGTTAAGTTTATTCTGTTCTAAGGCGTAATTTCTATAAATTTAGTAAATACACAAAACTACCACAAAGGCGTTGTGTTCACCTTCGACAAAGTTAATTTGTTAAGCTACCAGAAATATTTGCAAAGACTGTGCAATTATGACGGGAAAAGATGTTTGTACGGTCTAATATTTTCGTATAGTTAACAGTGACGGCTGATGATGATGATAATAATAATAATAATAATAATAATAATAATAATAATAATAATAATAATAATAATAATAATAATAATAATAATAATAATAATAATAATAATATTCAAATGGCTAGACACCATTTCATGTGTGCCGCCATATGCCACCATTCGTACCCCAAATTTTTCTCATTTCTTTCGAAAAATATTTAAAACAACAAATATTGTTTTCGCCTAATCTTAATTAGCCTGCGGCAGCCGCCCGCAAGGTCTGGCGGTAGCAGAAAAAAAATAATGTCTGGCATTCTTTCGCAGCAGCGATTATAGTATCGCATTATCGGCAGGACTTGCACTATACCGCAGCAGCGCATGTGCTGCCAAATTGCTCCACTCACAGCGGGTGCCCCTATACCTTCGACGAAGTGAAGCTTCCTCCAAGCTTCGAAGAGCTTAGAGTCACCAACAGGTGTCTCGTTCTAAATACTACCACACAGCGTCCCGACACACGCCAGCCTGCCACACTGCTTCGATCGACCCGCAAACGCTGTTGCACACTGCGAGCGGAAGAGGCAACCCTTTCCTGCCGACTCATTAGGCTAATTTTGTTCGAGACAAGCCCCTTCGCGCGCGCGCGAGGCTCCGCGGTGCACCATGCCGCGTGGTCAGAACAGGCGCGTCGCGGCTGCGTCTTCTCTGCGGCGGCCGCCCGCGCGGTGAAGGGCAAACAGTCGCCAAGCTCTGCTGCGTGCCTCTTGCAATGCCACTCGCGCGCACGCGAATGCCAGCACAGAGCCGCCGCTAATTTCGCCAAGCGCCTCTGCAAATTCCGCTCGCCCATCTCAATCGCCGTTTGCAACCACCTCGGCATCGCAGCAACAGTACGGATTGCCGCTGCGACAGTTGCCGAGACAAACCACGCGGGGTAAAACATGCCGAAACGCTTTGCACGCACGCACGAGCTGCGCCTTCCCTCGCTCTCGTCGTTTCCCATGCGTACACTACCACGTTCGGGCAGATTATGTATATGTGCATGTGTGTTTCTGTGAATGTATTCATCGCCGCGTTTAGTATTTAGCGGTCGGGGGGCTATTTCTATCCGCGGGGGGGGTATCTGCACGTGAGGCGACGGGCACCAATCTTTCAGCGGGAAGCGTCCACTGCAGACGCACGGTTCCCAGGCGTCTTCTTAATTGCCGTCGTAAAACGCACGCCTCCATAGACTCGGCTCGCCGATGGCGCGAACGGCCCGCTTCCCATCTCGCCCATTCGGCGGAGAAAAGAGGAAGAAGCGGCCCGATGAGCCCGAGGACGAGCGAACGCAAAAAACTGCGCCTGGTTACTAATGTCGTCTCTCGCTAGAGCCTAATCACTGGCCCTGTTGTGGAAAGGGGAGACGACCGGTGATTGCGCTTTACTTTCGCCGACAAAACGAGAGGTTAAAAGAAGAACTCCACGTGTGGCCTGATGGCAAAGTAGTTCTAAAAAATAGGGAAAAATAAAAAATAAAGAACTCGGCGCGAGAGAATCGCCAGGCGGTCATAGTGTTAAAAAAAAAATGTGGAACAATTCCCGATTTGTCCTAAAAATCAGGCGAAAACAAGTGAGTATAGTCGAAATGTTCCGCTATGAATGTGCTGGTATACTATACACCGCACAAGCAAATAAGTAAAACTGCGTAATAAAAGAACACTGATAGTTCTCGTACCACCCAAACGTGTATAATGTCTATCCGGCGAACTCGGAGAATCAAAGAAACGACAGAAAACATTGTCAGAAAGCGCTACACGTTATCCGCGCGGCATCAGCAGTTTGCCTGCGTTCCGGGGCCCCGACTTCCGGTCCCATCTCTCCGGCTCTCAACTTTGCCACGAAATAAATGCGTTTATGGCGCGCTTAATTGTAGGGGTATATCTTTTATGCGTTAAGGACTTTAAAAAAGAAGAAGAAAAAAAGTAGAAACGTTCTGTGTGTCTGAAAGTACTGCATGCTTCATCTTATGCGCACTTTGGAGCTTAATTTGCTCGGTGAACTACAATTTTGTTGCACCACGAAAGCGGTCAAACGTGAGGCGCTCTCTTCTAGTATCGCTTTGAAAAGTGTGGTTTTGTTTATCAGCGCTTAACTTATCGAGCAGTTTTAGCGGGCGAAAACAAATAACCCCTGCGGGATTTTCAAATATGTAAACAATGGAAGGTGGTGTGCTCAGTTCATGTTTATCAAACGAAGTCAGAATTAGAAGCTAAGTGAACGTAATTTGGTTCTTAATCATGATCCCCGTTGCCTGTGTTGCATGCGCAGGCTGAAAAAAAAAGTATTTTACTACAGAGAAGAGGTTGCCTCACCAATTGAAAAGCGCAACAACTTCCCTCGCGGCTTGCATGCATGTCTTTAAGTTTTCAATTTTCAGACCCGCTGCAGACGCGTCTTTTTATTTTCACTCGCTCCTCGCTCTCATGTAAAAAATGACATTCAAACATGAAGCCCTACCCAGATACCTTTACGCCTATGAGAGCACGACAGCCTCCACATACAGACAAACTAATGCAGTGAAAGTAATATATACGAGTATATATAGTGTAACTAGCGCGCTGTCAGAATCTAAAAGAACAAGTTGTTCTACTCGTTTTTAAGTCAGGATTTTATTCAAAGGCGTGCACATAAAATTATGCAAACATAAAAAAAAAGAAATTCTAATCCCCTTCAGAACAAACATTGGTACGCGCTCTGGTATTAAAATAGACATGCGAAATGCGGGAAAAAGCTCTTGTAAAGCAGTATCACGTGACATTTTTTTCGCTCTGATCAATGTGCGTTGCACCATGCTTCCTCTAAGGTCACACCCGATTGGCAGGCGTTATTGCTTTCTAGATAGGCGTATGTATTCCGTGCCCATTGATTTTACGACAGTGCAAAACCATACCGGGCTTGTGTTATTCTCTCGTGTGCAGGTTAACTTTCACTGTCTCAGAAATAGTTAACTCCTTCGAAGTAGCGCCCGCAAAGTACTTGAAAAGCAAAGGACAGAGAGGTCGACGGACAACGGATATACGTAAAGTAAGCGAAATCTGAACATAGCGCAACAACGGACTTTACAGTTTTGCAACCCCCATCCAAATGCCGAAGTTTGCTGTACCATCAAAGGCCTTTCTTCGAATGCGCATTCTATTGACTGCCCTCGGTTTTCCACAAAGATAACAACATCGTTTATTCCTCGACATCAGGTCCGAGGATTGGCGTGAACGCGCGCTCGCTAGGCTATGAAGCACGCGCAAGGAAAACGGAGAGAAACGCGTCGCACCAGTTCCGTTGACGAAGTTTCGAGAACCGTGGTTGCACTACTGCACACTTGCAACAGGGAAAACAAATAATAGCATTTCTAGGTCTGCAGAGGCAATATAAAGCCAAGTGAAGTGTGTAGTTGTAGAGCAAAAGCTTAGCGGAAAAAAAAGCGATATGGAAAATTCCAACACGCCGGTCCAGGGAGTGTCGGACAATATATATTCTGGAAATTCTGTTGGGGAAAACAGTTCCTTTCCTGGCGTCAAAGTAGTGCTGGCGGAAATCCGAAGCAGACAAACTGACAAAACGGAACGCAGTGTATTGGGAGAATGAGCACCTGAGGAATGTTAACACAACACCAAAGGAGGACAATGGAACAAGTGCTACTCCGACGACAGCACTATGGTGTCGATGGAATGCTCAATTTTTCGATGGCAATTTCTGACTTTCTTTCTTCAGCACCATGCCCCCCCCCCCCCCCCCCCCCCCCTCCACCCGGGAACATTCAGCAAATGAGAGTTTCATTCTGTGCTCGGAAACAGAGTCGCCTCTAGAACCCGCATCTAACATTATATAAAAACACTCGACAAACTTCAAACGTAGTTATTTTTTGGTATTTACTTACATAGCCAAGGCTACGTTGTGATACAATAAAAGATAATACTGGTAATTAAAAATTCAATAATTTACTTAAACTGCGTAGAAGACACCTAGATATCACGAATGAAGGTTTTTATTTAGCACGGCTGCCTGTTGGCACAAGAAAAATAGGACGCACTGCGAAAAGAGCCACACTGATCGCAACCGTTTTCAGGAAGGCAAATGTTTCGAACCATCCGACAATAAAGGATAACTTACTTATAACTAATAATTTGGCCGTCTTATCAATATACGATTACTGTCTATATGCGGGACTTGTCTGGTCCTGCCAGCATTACAGTGATTGGAGCAACAGGTTGCGCAATTAACAACGTGAGAAGCAGAAGGAATACATAATTCGTGCGCACAACAAGACGTGCTTCCACGGAGGAGCACGGATAGTGTGAAGGAATGCCTCGCACCCTGGGCTCATCATTTAGCGACAATGTTCCTGCCCCGGAAAGAGGCTCTTATGTGAACCACGTGTCCACCAAACTGTCAGGCGTACACCTCCTGATGCAACACCATCACGGCCATCACAAACACCGGAAAAATTCATAAGGTAAGTTTCTCGAAAATCCGAGACCTCAGACAACACCAAGTAGGGCTACACTCAAAACTTCCGTGTACCACTTCAAGGGACTCGAACCTAGCAAAATTAGTAATTAAGGGTTGAGTATTTCGAAAGTGCCCTGGAAAGACGCTACAGTGTAATAGCTAATTACGACGCTTTGTAAAGGAAAACAACACACCGTATGTTTTTGAAAACTTGAATGTTTGCATTACATTGCAGCTGCGCTACGACAATGGCGCGCATTTATCTAGATTCCGATGTCTGCCTAGTTTACAAAATGCTGCACTCATCACAGCTGCCGAATCTCGAGACTGACTAAGCTTTTGTTGCCAGTTGCTCCACGTGGTGCGCCGGCGAAGTTCCCGAGCAGAGAAACTACGCACGGAGCATCATCGTACGCAGCCAGACCACGCACCACTGAGTTGCGCACGCGCTCCGTTTGCGGCGTGGCCGCACACAGCTCACAACTCCGGCACAACGTACTTTGAGGCCGAGAACATTATGCTCGCTGGTGCGCACGCGAAGGGCATGGCCAGTTGATGTCAGACTACAAACAGTCTAGACGACGATCATGACCAAGACCACGAAAGTACGAAACAATGCGTCAGAGGTACTCGATGTCCAGAGCCTGCCTGTCACTCGCGACAGCTACGAGCGTCTGCGACTTGCTCGAGCGAGTCACAGACGCTCGTAGAAGAGCTCAGGTTGCCGGGTGGCCCGGCGGCGTCACCGAGCAGTGGCCGGGGCCCTCGAACAGACGGGGCCGCGGTTCTCGTCGGTGTCGGCGAGGGGGAAGAGGTTCCTTAGCCGGCGCTTGTCCCTACAGCGGACGCTCTCTTTACCGAGTCGAAGAAATAATAGATGCCCGGCACGGGGTTGGAGGAGGGTGACGAGGGAGCCGAGGAAAGCCTCCCCAATAGAGTGCCCTGCCGCCAAAGTGCGCCGGAACGAGTTCCGATGAGAGCCATTCATTCATCGCGCACCCCTCGCCCGCAGATGCGGCCTCCTGCGAACGCGCCCGGCGCAGCCGCACAGACGTTCATGACGCCCAAAGGGGTGGCCAGGGCACCGGCACCTGGGACATCGCTCGCTTAATTTCCCCGACACCGGTTTAATTCGCGGGAGATGCAGGCGGCGTTATTGCGCGCGGTGGTGGCGATATAATGGCTCCAGTGCGCAGATCGGGACTTGCGCTGCATGCTGGCCTTCTTTATTTGCAGCTTTTTGCCCCAAGGCGTCTTGGCGAATAATGAGCCATCAACATATCCTCCGAGCCATAACCGCTTGGTGGCAGGCGAAGGGGGGTGGGTGGCTGTAGGCAGACTCAGTGCGCACGGAGTAATTCACTACAGACGGACAGTGTGATAGCCGCGGTGGCTCCGGCTACACCCTTTGTCACGATCGAAACTTCTTGAAGAACTACAAAAGCAAAATTTCCCGGCATACTTTTCGATTGTACGCGCGAGGTATTAGTAAGAGTTACTGTGTCTGCCGCTCTTTGATCTCTGCGCAACGTTCATTGCAGCCTTTGTTGTATAAATCTGTCGATATATGGCGCACGCCCACACTTGGAAGTGGGAAGCGAGTGGCCTTTTGTGATCGTCGGAGGCCGCCTTACTTCGATAACGAGAGCCATAAGAGAGGAAGTTTGCACAAAATGTTCACCTCTGCCCCACCAAAGTGTTCTATACAAACTCTCAACCTCATAAGATAGGGTCAGCTGGTGCGAGACAGGTGTCTTTGGAAATCGCTAGAAGAGGCCTTCGTCCTGCAGGGAACATAAATAGGTGGCGGTGATGATGGTGATAATGATGATGACAATGGTGAACTCTCCATCTTCTATCTCTCCTTTATGAATGATAATTGAATGAATAAATTTTATCCTGGCATACGGGTAGATAGCAAGAGGTAGAGAAGAAGGACTATAAGCTAACCCTATACCGCCATCGTCGAAGACGTGTTAGCTTATGGCGAGCCGGCCGACTGAGGAAGACGAAGGTGGGCCTCCGCATGCTCCCCGGGCTCGAGCCTGGTGGCACGCGAGGAGAACATCCGGGGCATCTTGATATCAGCGCACCGGGTCTCGTGACCACCTACATTCGAGTGATAAGTAAAATAAAGGTGTAGGAAAGAGATAATCTCACGCCTTCTAACAGGCTCTTCTAGCCTTCTGATTGCAGAGGAAGTTATAGAAGGGGCGTGCGTCCTACCCACAAGCGGCTTATAGCGAACCCAAGCTCTGCTTTATTCCTTTGTACGCCCGGACTGAACCAGTTTCGAGATATCAATTTTCAAAGTGTCCGACGAAATGCACGGGCGTTCCAGTTAACTTTTATTGCGATAGCAATTATATGGAGACTCCAAAGCGGATTTCTGCCATCGGCGTCGCCGTCGCCGTCGCCGTGAGGTGCCGTATGACGTCAACAGCGATGAAATCGTCGCCGCGTTCCGGACGCTGTATGTGCGAGTGAAAGGGCGCGAGGGACGCGCGCTTTCACGGGGAGCGAACGCACGTCGGAGAGCAAACGCGCGTTCTGCGCCGTGCTCCCTAAAGGGCTGCAGAATTAAGTGTCTCTTTCCTCCTTTACAAGCACTATATATAAAGAGCAAACGGGACTTTTTCCGTCGCGCGAAATACCGTGGGGGGACGGGAGGGAGGGAGGGGAGGCGACGTTTAGCTGCGGCACCAAATGCGTATTTATATAAAAACGTTGCGAGGCGAGAAGGTGGGTAAGATTTCCGACGCAGCTCGACGAGTGTCCCATTCTGATCTCGTCGAAAACCTCCGAGCCGCCCCCAGAGGCACCGGCAACAGTCACCAACGCCGCGCGCGTTCGGTGCGAACGCGGGCAAAACGCCGACGGCGTCGACAACAGTTCTGGGCGTTGCTGGTGCTGCTGCATGTCGAAGTTTATACAGCTGATAAAACTACTATCCTTACTCCGTATAGCTCTCTAATAATTTGCTATCGCAACTGATGCTTCGCCTTTCGGGTGAAACTGCGAGAATTTTTTTTTTTTTTTTGAGGAAAACGCTGTTTTATGCATTGAAGCACAAAGTTAACTGGAACGCCCATGCATTTCTTCGGACACTGAAAATTAATATCTCGAAACTGGTTCAGTCCTGAGAATTCGTTCCAAGTGGATACGCCTTGCCAACTGAGCAGGCTATAATTCGTATATAGATTGAAAGATGTGCCGTAAAATAATTCATTAAAAGGTAATTGGCGCAATTATGTTAATTAGCCAATTAGGTGTTTTGATGTATCGTGTAATGGCCGCCTCATCGAGTAGTCTAGATCAAATATTATAATTGTGCTATCTGCCACAGGCAATTTTCTTTAATTTGGTGCATCTAAAATGAAACACCCTGTATAACGTCACTGAAGAAACTGAAAAAAAAAAAAAATTCTGTAGTACTTTTGCTGGTCAGAGAGGAGCGCGTGGTGCTGCTGGAATTCTCTATGCGTTTTTCTTTTTGCATTCAATACCAAACCTTCCATGATAAGTTAAAAGCAAGCTTTTTCTTATGCCAGCGTGTTCCTTTCATTGTAACTCCTCCGGAGTGTTGACATTTCTTTTGCAGAGCTAAACTAATTGTGCGATGCATTTGACCTGCCATTGGTGCATTGAAGCATAATGAGATAGGAATTCATGTCAACAAGAAAGTACCAACTAAGTGTCAGGAGCGGGATAACATACTGGCGCTAGCATGCCCCGAGCAATATGGGTTCGCGGCCGTAGATTTATGACCCGCGTGTTCCAGCGAAGACGTCACGTATGCAGGGGGCGTGCACAAGCTGACACATGCTTATTGTGCGCGTCGCAAAAGCACATCTATAAACTAAGTGGTGCCGGCCTCCCGGTCGATGGCACGTTTTTTGTCTTCAGTGGTTGCGCGATACCAGTGGCGCAATAATAGTCTGAAGCACAGCCTAGATGACATGCACACACAGACATACAAATGGCACACTGAGCCCGCGGGCCATTCATTTGGTCAAGTAACTGTTCTTGCTCAACGCCCGTTAATGCTGGCCTGGGAACGTCTTCTGTAAAGATTTTTTTTTCTTTTACTTTCCATCCATTCTGACAATCGTCAGTGGATCGCACGAAGCCACGCCCCCCACTATCTCAGGGAATGCCCGCTCGCAGGGCGCCGTATATGATTAGAAATGAATACTATGGAAGGACAAAAATTCCGTACGGAACATACGTATGCACACACATGCTGTCCAAGTGTCCAATACATCTCGACGCTGAGGTGGAAAGGCAGTAGAAGCTTTTCGCGACTTCCGAAAACGACTGCGAACACCGTATGTAAGCTTAAGTGTTCCGCCGGCTCGCTACAAGTCTGAAAGAGGTCCTGCAGCGAAGCTGCAACACGCTATGAAGGGGCATCGCTTTTATGAAGGCAGCTAGACCAGTATTTTGTATCAGCGCAGTTAGGAAGTGAAAACGTTTTGTTCGAAAAATCATTTTAATTTTTATTTCGTTTTTACTAGCATGCTGGCAGTGCGAAACTTCTGCGTACGAGGCACACCCGTTCTCGGCATAATGTCACGTTGCTATGCTGCGACCCCCCTCCCCTTCTCTCTCTGTTTTGCAAGTGCGAAGCTTTCATTTCAGTAGGTGAGATGGAGAATGTCGCGAAATGTCCGCTCTAAAGCACCAGGGCTGAGAGGGAGGGAGGGAGGGGGGGGAGCAGTATTACGTGAGAGATGAGGGTTGTAACGCGATAAGCTACGCCATCGATTTGCAGATTGATGACGATCGAGGCTCGCGTATCGCATAAGGCGTAGTCATTGGTAAGAGCGAGCAGTGAAAGCAAATCGCAGAACGATACGCACGATAAGCGGCGGCGGCCAGGCTATAGGGCAGCTCGTGCTCAATACAATTTCTTTTTAGAACCAGCGACATCGTGGAGACATCGCAAACGCAGGTTTGGGCGCACCGCTCCCACGCTTTATAGCAAGTGTGCTAGGTGCTTTGAACGGGCCACACTAACGACAACTAACTTAGCAGAACAGTGCGATAAATGTTTTAAAATGCATTGAAATCGCATCAAAAACAAAGAAAAAAAGAACACTTGGTTGCGAGCACAATTCAAGCAGAAACAGTCATGAAAAAAAAAAAATATCACAAGTCATCTGCGAGGCAACCGGCTATACTGCAATGCGCGACACTGCAAATGGAGAATACGTCGATAACGAGTGTGCCAGGTCGTTGCCAGTCTCATAAGGAGGCCGATCAATGGGACAGTTACCGCACCACGTTCCGCCCCCGCAATTCGATTACTCGTGGAAAGAAGAAAAATAAATATAACTCGTAGGGTGTCTGTGTATCGCATCATTCCTGTATAAATAGGAGTTTACTATATAGGACTGAAATATGAGAATGACCGGCCACCCTCTTTTATCAAAGCGTTCATGACATGCACCGTCGAGTATTGCGACTTCGTCGGCTTTGGCAGTTGCCCGTTGCACTTCAGCTAATTTTCTCCCGACCACTGCTCAACCTGCTCCTAAACTGACTGAAACGGGTCTCCGTGCGTGCATGCATGCATACACGTTTAACACAAGAACAGCCGCAAAACTCACTCGCGCCACCGACTCTATCGCGTTTGTTCTGCGCTAGTTTACCTGCCCATTTTGTGGGTTAGGACCAGATAGCCCCCTCCAGGCAATACAACGCCTCGAGAGGTTTGAATCGAGTAGGCTGCTCCAAAGAAACCTTGATCTAACCACCCTGCGTTTTTTCCCTGATCCCAACTGCCTAGATTAAGACAGAAGGTATCCTAAGCTGCGGCACATAATTTGAATATTTGGCTCCCACAGGCTACTTTAGATCACCGCATGAAGCCAATAGTCACAAAGCACAGTCATATTTACTGACGTAAGGTTAACTCGCAACAGCGGCGTGTGTCGACCCCGAAATATAGTTGCCCAAGTAACTATTGCATTTTAGTAATCAGGAGCACTACTCAGCTATTTTCGAAGCCTGAAAAACAGTGGCGTTTATTGGAGTCCTTTATGCACCGCCTTTTATGCAGCGTGATTCCAACTCGTTTCATAATATCCTCTATCTTTTCCTTAATATTGCCTGGTGGCGTATTCAGTAGCACATTATTTGTGTGCGAAAGAGATTAAAATCTGATTGAGTAAGAATTGCGTCATGGCCTCCACCCCTGCATCCTCACGAGAAAGAACAGAAATAAACAAAAAAGGTGAAGTCACAACAGAAACTCAAAACGGCGCTGCGCTGCTTTTTTGATCAAGAAACACGTCAGTACAAAACACTTTCCAGATTGAACACGCGGGTGAAAGCGACAAAAAGAAACAAAGAAGAAATTGGAGGAATAAAATCTCCGCAATGAAACACAAAGTGTTTAGCGTTTTACCGTTTGAGTAAATTATTCACGGTCAGCTTCATCTGCATATCACTTAATTCCTTTCATAAAGCTTTAGACAGCCGCGTACAGTCGGAGACGGACCAGAGAGAAGGTCCCGGGGGAAATAATCAGAATGCTGCCCGTCAGGTGGGAATAAAAATGGAGTGAACTAATGCCGCCCTAGCGGATTTCGGGTGCCTTTTCCTGTCTGCGTGCAGACATTTCGCTGCTTTGTTTTTGTCGTTGCTTTTTTCGTTTCGGTCGCGCAAGCGTCGGAGCTTTCTTTAAACAAAGGGGAGCGACGTTGCTTAGGGTATACTTTTCTTGAGCTTTTGGTTTTGGGAGCAGTTTAGTCTTTCCGTTGGTTTTAATTCCATCGGGCTAAAGGAATGATTTGGATTTGCATATATATTCTGCTCCATTTTTGCATTGAGAGTTACTGTAGCGGCACTTTTCTCCCTGAAGTTCGCGGTGGAGTGTAAGTTATTATTAATTTTTTTTTGTCGATTGTGTTCGCCCAGAGACACAAAACAACGTGCACACGCATGTGCAGCATTACCATCGACAAAATAATGTACACGGTGGTATACAAACTAGCCCTTTTTAAGTTGATTTCCGCGCTGTGGATATTTTTTCTTTTTTTTTTCAGCAAACATTGCAACACTATTGCGCTATAGTAAGCGGGCAAGGATCATATCTGAATGAATATAATATGACTACCCGCGTACTCATGCAAGCTGTAAAATTTATACAGTAGACAAGGAGGAGGAAAGAGAAAGACAGAAGGCAGGGAGGCTAACCAGAATAAAGTCCGGTTGGCTTCCCTACACCGGGGGAATGGGAAAGAGGAACACAAAGATGACAGGGAGAGAGGAGGGAAGGAAAGAAGGGAAATTAGCGGTGAGTAGTCAAATTTATGTATAAGCGAACATTGTTTAACTGCGCGAGAAAACGAACCACAGAGACAGCGTGGAACAAGGACGGGCGCAGACTTGCAACTAAAGTTTATTCCACAAAGACCACATATAAGTACGACCCAGGCATACACCACTGCGCGTGCACGAATAAATAAATTTAAGAAAAATAAAAAAAAACCTTGTTTATGCCAAACGCAACCTACCTACGCTCGTCAATAAACCTCATCTCACTGTTGTGCAGATAAACTGAGGTGTCGCTGACATAGTCTTGTCCCTTCTTTCTTATATGGTACGCCTCAAGTAGCTCTCTCGCTCGGCTATATCGGCTGCGACACAAAATCTTGACTTTTTCCATGATCGGCTTACACGGGCACGCCAAGCAGTGGACGGGAAGGTTCCTATTCGTTTTATTCCTAATTGACAATTCATGCTCACGCAAGCGTACATTCACGCACCTTCTTGTTTGGCCTACGTAGACTTTGCCGCACGATAGAGGTATCTGATACACTACTCCAACACTGCACTCTATGTGGGAATTGGTGTGCTTTGTTCCGCACCCTTGGAGCCTATCTGTTCTTCTTCCTATGCGCGAGCATATTCCAGCGAGCTTGCTGGGAGCCGAGAACGCGACCTCAACTCCATATCGTTTCACAACCTTTTTTAAGTTGTGGGAAGTCCTGTGGACATAAGGCACAACTTTACGTTTCTTATCTTTGCGCTCCCTTGCGTCTTCAGTAATATTCTTTTCAGTCTTTATCTTCTTAAGCACTGCCTCCGCTACTGGTGAAATGACTGATTGCGGGAAACCTGCTTCTTCTAACTTTACAATCTGCCTGTCAAAGCTTTCCTGTATTTTGTGTGTGCATGACTTTCTTAAGGCTGACATGATACACTGGGTGGCTATTGCCCGCTTCACCGTTTTCGAATGAGCCGAATCGTAGGGTAACAATTTCTTTTGAGACCTTGGGTTATATTTCCAGTACACATGGTTGTCACAGAAGGTTATAGCGTTGTCTAAAAACTGGATATTATTATCCTTTGTTAGTTCATGGGTGAATTTCAACCATTTGCCAAGGCGCTGAAAGATGTGTAGTGCACCTGCCATGGCGTCGTCATACGTGGAACTGGCTTGCTTCTTTAAAAGTACAAGAAAGTCGTCAACATATAGAAACACGGTAATAACCTGGTCACGATCGATCCCTCAGTTTACCGCTCTGTCAAATTCCGATAAGAAAACATTGCAAAACATTGCAATGTTTTCGCGCAGTTAAACAATGTTCGCTAATATGTACCAACTCGCCCAACAACAAGTTCTTCCAAGCTTTATGTATAAGACCGTTTTATCAAGAGGACCGCCTATACCTCTTTTGTCCACGCGATAAAACTGCGTCTCAACTCTATGTGTGCTTCAAAACAAAACAAACTTGGAGAGTTTGCGTTTGCGATTGGTCTTAAAAAATGCATAGGATATACATAAGGACTAAGTGGTGTAGGTGAAACGGTAGCGTCACAGGGAGTAAAGCACCGCATTGTCGAAAGGTGACAGTGATCACAGAAACGCCAATAAGGAAGGGGTCAGGGGCCGAATTCCCAAAGTTTTTCGCTCGTAAGAACTAAACCGGTCATCGGCCGTCCACCTTCACTAATATTACATTCGCAATTGCGATTGGCAGGCGCCTCTTGCGAACCACCCCAGCCTTATGCAAGCTGATTTGTGAATGCGGGCCGCCCAGGGCCCGTATTCTTGAAATTTAAGAATACTGGGGCAATAGTAACATTAAAACGTATAATTTTGTGACGATTAGGAACATCAGGGCTAGTATATTCGAAAAAGGTCTTACGCTATAATTTTCCGTGAGAGCAAATGCCAGCCAGTCCTGATGTTAGACATATTATTAGTGAAGGCAGTTGACCAATGGCAAATAACACTTACGAATGAAAAGTTTTGTGAATTCAGCCCCATGAAATACACTACAGTGCTTTATGCTTTTTTAGGGCCTCGTTGTTTATTATTTTCCTCTGCTTGTGAACATGTCGAGGAGGCAAAAAGGGGAATCTCAAGAATTGTTTTTCCTAAAGAGTTCCACTTAAGCCGAACTGCGTTTTGGAAGGCACGTGCAAAACGAAATGCAGTCTGGGCCATGATAATATTGTTATTTCTTTCTATAATTTTATTCCTTTTGGGGCTTTGTCAATGGTCCGAACGGCATTCCGCATACACTATTACGAGCGACCAAATTCGAAAAGATTTTCGTTCGTAAACGTGCTTTTCCATTGACCGGCCGTGTTCACTGATAATGTCCAACGTTACGATTGGCTGGCAGTTTCTCTTAGAAACAATTCCGGCGAAAGAACTTTTTGTAAATGCGGGCACGGGCTTGGGCGGTCGCACAGCAGCGGATGATATCAAAGGGGGGGGGGGGGGGGGGGGGTAAGCGAAGCCTATCAGTGTGTTTCTTCGGTGTTCCTCCGAACGAATTGCACTGACGAGTACCACGTGTTTGAACCACAACTGGTCACACGCACTGCAGCTGGCTCCGAAATTCCGGTTCAGACACTCGCGTTGAAACTTGGCCGTCGCACCGGTGAAGTTGGCGTTAGCGTTGCCGAGGCGTGAAAGACCGTTGTCGGGTTCCTGGAGGGCTAGACGACGCTGACGGTTGGCCTCAACATCGCGCTCCCTCATCTCGGGGTCCGCCGCTCTTCGCTGACATTTCGCCTGGGCTTCGGAAGCCCTCACGCTAGAATCGGCACGTCGACGACTAGCCCTTTCCCGATCACGTTCATTCTGAATGGATTTCCATGAATCTCTTCAAAATAAAATCCGTTCGTTACGTCAGACAATGAATGGCCCATACCCCGTAAACTCGGCCTGCCCATTCCGACGACAGACGAGAAATGAAATTCTATGATGGAATGATTAGCGGCAACGGAGCCAGATATGGAAAACAGGCGATGACGACGAACGCGGGAGAAATGGCACGAGCCCTTGCCGAGCACGATCCACCTGTGCAGCTCTGAGAGCAGCGTTTTTTTTTTTTTAGCGCTACATCGACGGCGCAGGCTGGCGTATGCAAGCTTCGCTTGAAAAAGGAGCAATAAAAAGAAGAGCGGATAATGTAACACCGTAAGTTATGCTTGTTTTCAATAGAAGTGTGTCTCTAGTTGACTGGTGCTTTCCCGTCTCCTGCTGATTTTCGGTTTTTTCGGTTTTAGCTACGGGACTTCGGTCCCCCGCCGGCAGTGATGAACGTCGACACTGCCCGGTTCTCTCCCGACCTGACCTCGCGTTCCGCGGTGCCGTCGCGGAAGCGTAACAGTGAAATGGACGATGCCGCCAGTGACAGCACGGAACTCTACTCGGCCAGCGGAGAAGACTCCGAAGACGGCTTCGAAGCCGTACGAAGCCGCAAGGCGAAGCGGAGGAGCCTCAGGACACCTTCGCCTGCAAGTACATCTACAGAATCCTATCGGCCTATTGCTCTCGCCAGCTGCGTTGGCAAGTTGATGGAAAGGATGATCCTCACGCGCCTCGAGTGGTTTCTTGAACATTACAATATTTATCCAGACGCGATGACAGGCTTTCGACGTGGTCGTTCGTCGGTCGACAACGTCATTGATCTCGTGTCGTCGATTCAACACCAAAAATCATCCAAACGCATCTCTGTAGCGCTATTTTTAGACGTGAGGGGTGCTTATGATAATGTCTCCCATGAAGCAATTCTTGACGCACTCGTGGCTGCTGAAATCGGAGGCCGCACTTTTCGGTGGATTCGTAGCTACTTGACCCAAAGGAGCTTCTTTGTAGTCACTGAAGATGGTCAAACTACCGACCACTATACCAACCGTGGGGTTCCACAAGGTGGTGTTTTGAGCCCAGTTTTGTTCAACTTGGCTCTGATTGGGTTGGCGGAATCCTTGCCACAGCCTGTCAGTCTGTCAATTTACGCAGATGACATCTGCATCTGGGCTTCCGGAGTAACTCGCCCGCAAGTTCGCGCAAGGTTACAAAAGGCTGCAACGAGGACATCTACTTATCTTCAGAGACAAGGTCTCGGCGTTTCAACAGAGAAATGCGCATTAGTCGCCTTTACGCGAAAATCGATGGCCGAATATCCTGTGTCTATTAATGGCCAGCCTATTTTGTACAAAAAGAACCATCGGTTTTTAGGGATCACTGTTGACCGCGACCTCTCCTGGAGCCCTCATGTATCCTACCTAAGGAAAAGACTCCTCTCGATCAGCCACCTCTTCAAAGCCATCGCCGGAAAAGCATGGGGACCATCGGTGCACTCTATGCTGCAATTATACAAAGCACTCTTTATGGGTTCTTGCATTCTGCATGATCAAAACATACATCAAAACACTTCCCCTTGCGTTACAGCACCCCGGTGTTGTCAAGCGCCCGGAGGACAAACCTCAGAGTGCTTGAGAGCATGCAAGCTCAAGCACTTAGAACTTGTCTTGGCCTACCGCGATGCGCTTCAACAGCTGCAACAATTGCCATCGCCAGGGAACATCCCATCAGAACGTATGTCGCCACAGACACCCTTCGAAATCATCTTCGACACCTTTCCCGACTACAGTCTCAACGCCTTGCTTCTCTCTCTGAAAGTAGACCAGATGCAACTTTTTCAGGCATTGTAACCTCCTATCGATCTTCTCTTCCATCAGACTTCACGCCTGCAGCAAGACAACCTTGTCCTTTATGGTGTCTCCGGCAGCCAGAAGTGCGGCTCTCCATTCCGGGAGTTACAAAGAAGTCCGACTTGCCAACTTGTGCCCTGAATCAAGCTGCTCTACATCTGCTGCATGATTCCTACTCTGATCGTATTCACATTTATACAGATGGATCTTCGACTCTGACCAGCTCTACTGGTGCAGTAGTTATTCCGTCGGCATCATTCTGCAAGAAATTCAAGATCAGCCACGTCACAACATCGACAGGGTCTGAACTTGCCGCCCTCCGTAGCGCTGTGCTTTATGTGGCACGAAAAATCACCAAATAATTGGGCTATATTCTGTGATTCGAAGGCAGCCCTACAGTCACTTTTATCAGCTCTGCGCCGCAGCCCACATGAACAATTGGTAGCAGAGATACGATTACGCTACCATCAAGCGGTGGTCAGAGGCCACGACATTGTATTTCAGTGGCTACCAGGGCACTGCAACATCACTGGCAATGAATGTGCCGACAAAGCTGCCCGTGAAGCACATGCCCAATATGAAAGAATACCAATACCTTTGTCAAGAACGGATGCAGCGCGGCACCTCAGCAGTCTTGCCCATTCTATAACTCTAAGAAAATGGAATACACCAGAGTTTACTAACCGGCGCTTATATGCCATGGACCCACAGATGCAATTGCAACTTTTACCCGGTTTTAAACGACATGATGAAACCTTACTGTGCCGCCTGCGATTAGGAGTTTCTTTTACAAACTCCTATTCATTCCTAATTGGAATGGCGGACAGTGCCAACTGCAGCACATGTGGTATTGAGGAAACCACCAGACATATCTTATGTGACTGTCCTAGATACGAAGAAGAGAGGATTGCCCTTCGGACTGCTTTGGGGCACTTAGACGACAGGCCTTTTACGGAGGAGAAGATCTTGGGCCCGTGGCCTCGTGCGTCTTCTATGTACAGGGCTACAAAGGCGTTGCTGCGTTTTTTGAAGTGCACAAGCCTGTATGACCGCCTGTGATGAAAATCAGCTATGAACGCTTGACTGTACATGTGCAAGGTGTGAACTGTGAACTTCTCTCTTCCTTCTCCTCTTTCAATCCCTTCTCCCCCTTCCCCAGTCCAGGGTAGCCTACCGGGCTCAGCCTGGTTAACCTCCCTGCCTTTTCCCTATGACTTCTCTCTCTCTCTCTCTCAATAGTAAACTTGAGCAGAAAAGTGGGGGGGAAATGAGTGCTTTAAAAGCACAGCATTAACTGTGTAACTCATAGCTTTCGCTACTACGTGTATCCCATATGATCGAATAGTGAGCGTTGAATCCACATCACGTGCGGCAAGTTGAAGATCTCCACAGGCAATGGTTGCAAGAGAGAGAGAGAGAGAAAACATTTATTGTTCATGAGGTGGGGCGACGTCCTCGTAGGGTGGAGCCCGTTCAGGGCCCCATTGGCTCGCGCCACTCAGCGTGCCTGTTGGATCAGCCGTCGCTGCTCTTGCGGGTCTGAGCTCGTCAGCGCATTCTCCCAGGAGGAAGGTGAAAGTGAAGAAATAGGGGAGTAGCCAGGAGGGTGTGAGCACTCCCAGGTGCAATGACATACTGTGGGCTGCGCTCCACAGTATGGACAGTATGAGGGATATTGTGTGGGGTGGAAGAGGTGTAGGTAAAAGAGGCAGGGGAATGAATTGGTCTGTGGCTGTCGCCCCGCGACGGCATCTTCTCGGTTAAGAGATTTGTGTGGTGGCGGGAAGTGCCTCCTGCTATCTCTGTAATGTTGTAGAGTTTCAGTGTAGTTCAGTGGTTCTGTCGGTACGTCATCTGGTTTGGACAGCACTTCCAATGGCGCCCGGTTAGCGAGCTCTCGGGCTACCGCATTAGCGCGTTCATTACCATGGAGAGAAGCATGTCCAGGTGTCCAGACGATACACACCCTGTGTAATGCTGTGGGGTGCAATGATGTCAGGATGCGCTGTGTATAGGGTGTCACCATCCCTTGTGCCTAAGTCCTGCACGCGGTTTGGGAATCAGTGACCGCTGTGATGGGTCCATCTGGTGCCGGTATGGTTGAAGCGTGTACGATGGCTAGGGCGACAGCAGCCTCTTCCGCCGTGCCACTGTCCACAGTGTTGAACGTGGCCGAAGCTCTCAGAGTGTCTGTGCTATCCAATACGACTACACACACAGCCCGTCTTTGTGGGTACCGGGCCACGTCGGTGTAAAGGACCGGTGTGTCCGATGTGCCATCGCCAAAGATTCGAGCCAGGGCTTGAGCTCTTGCCTGTCTCCGGCCTTTATGACGGTCAGGGTGCATATTTCGGGGAATTGGGGCTATGTGAATTTTGTTTCGAATGCTAAGCACGAGAAGTGTGCGGTCTACATGTTGTGCCTCTCTTTGTGTTTGGTATCTTAGACGGGATAGAATGAGACACCCCTGCCTTGTTCGTTGGAGGCGTTGTAACTGGCTGTTAAGGTGGCCTTCCACTAGTTCTCGGATGGTGTTGTGTACTCCAAGTCGTAGTAGGAGCTGCGTGGACGCATGTTGGGGTAGTCCCAGCGCTGCCTTTATTGCTCTATGGAGGAGAGTGTCCACCTGGTTCGTCTCAGTCTGAGTCAGGTTATGGTAGGGGAGGTGGTAGGTTAATCTGCCAATTATGAAGGCTTGCACGATTCGGAGTACATCTTTCTCTAGGGGTCCTTGTCGGCGGTTCGTAATGCGCTTGATCAGAATGGTGGTGTCCATCCAGTTAGTGAGCCTTAACCACGTGCGACAGCGAGTTAAGCGATTTTGTGTTCGCGGACGACCTTACCAACTTTAAAGAAAGAGTAATTAGGGCAGGTATGATGTAACGACGTTTCAAATGATATTTTTTATTCTTATCATTCGCTACTGGGTTAACTTTTGGATAGCTGAAACTCTTTCTTAGACACATTTATTGGTGTGCTGAATCAAGCTTGCTTGTTGTTCAGTGCCTGCTACATTAAAATACCTTCGTCGACCAGAAAGCCGTGTTAAGCTATGCTTAAGGCCAATATTTTGCAATAATTCTTTTCATATTTCAATATTTTTGTCCCTAGTCATTAGCTCACAAGAAGCCGCATTCTAGCTATCACCCAGATAGGCCATTTTGCATTTTGCGGCACGTATGATAAGAAACTTCTAGAATTGGACAGAAAAATGTCTGGCAACAGACTGCTGCACATTCTACCAGAAAAAAAAAAAAGATTTGAGAGTTGTACTTGCGGAAGCAACATGAAGCCACTACTGAAGGCAACATTTCGGCTTACTTCTCTATGTTCTTCAAAATAAACTGTCGCACGTGAAAACGGGTGATTTAACAATTTATAAATGTATACATGGCTGTGCCCCTTCGACTGTATTTAGCGATAAACAAACGAAGGTGCGATGCAGCTGCTCTCCTTCGATTCCCGGCTCTCCAGCACACAAATGATGAGAGCATACTTATCAGACAGACGCACTGGAAAGTTTGGCGCTTTGCTGAGCGAGTACGAGTTTACTTTGGTCAAGCTGTCGTTAAATACGTTTACATTTGTGCGACCTCCAACAGAAAATGCGTTGGCGGGGTTGTCCTTTCGAAACTCCTCAAGTCAACGAACCCCTTTCTGCGCTCATACTTACTGTTGCGTTCTTTTTGCTGTGAATCCTCTTCTTCTGTCTCCAGTCCTGATTAGTGCAAACAAGCCCACGGCATAACATGCACTGTATGTTTTCATGACATTTCTTGCGTGTTTGTTGGGAGGGGAAGATGCGCGCACGCGTGTGTTTGTGTATGTGTGTTCTTGCGCGCGTGGTTGAACTAGTGCACGGAAGGTTGGATTGTGGAGGGAGAGTGTTTGGTCTTATGCGGCCATCGTCCGGAAAGCTGTTAACGAGATGCCTTGTGTACATTGCTAAACTCCCGACACCAAGGCATGCAAAAGAAATGAAGGCAACTTTTTCGGCCGTATTGGTCTGCATTCGTTGACTTACGTACGTAGCGTAGACAGGTTCCGTGCATTGGGATCTACGAAATGGATTTATCGCCCGAAATTGTACAAGATGCTATAAATTGAAGCATGTGACAGATCGAGTCTGTGAGTGAAGGCTCCAAGACCCCTGGACAGCACGCTAACACTATGAAATAATCGGTTACTACGCAGCGATGATTCCTTCGTGTGACGCGTCCGTAGACTAGAAGAATCAGCAGTCCTTTATGCTGGTTCCGAAGAGCACAGCGAAATTTGTCTCTTCCTCAAGCTCACCATGTAACCGCTGCTCTGCTCAACCTCTCTACCCTTAATCTCTTTTCTCTCTTTCTCAACACCATAGATTAAACCGCGGTTTGCTGTGAAAATAAGTGTTTTTTGCACGCGCTTATAACGTCAGCTTCTAGATATCCGCTCGCTGTCAAAAATTAAAGAAAGAAAAAGAGAGAGAGAAATAACTTGAGCACAATAAAAACTGGTGAGCACGAACTATCGTAAAATCTTTAAAAAACTCCATCTTCCGACATCAGGACATAATAGAATGATAAAAATGGCCAAAGGATTCCCCTTTTCTCTTTTCCAAATTATACTTGGGCATGAGTCGCCGAAATATTATGCGCGGAAGCAGAAGTTGCGCTGTAGTAAGTGTCCGTCAGCGGCGCGCGGTCTCGATAGACGGTCGTGCATTACGGTACTCCCGAGTCGACCATTGGCTCGATGACATCACGACGAGAGCAGCCGGGTGGTTGCAACGCCACTTTCATGGCGGGCGCGAATGGGAAAACCCAAGACGCCATCACGACGCTGTGTGGAGGACCATCTATTGTGGGCTCCCCTCTTACCACGTGTGCCACACGCACGGCACCATTTCCCACGCGCTACCAAACCTGCAAGCACCGATGTGCATATGCCGGACACCGTGCGAGATCGGGCTCGAGAAAACAGGCAAGAGCAGGAAAACGAGCAAAGAGGAGCGTGTCGCCGGACGCTCCGTTCTGGCAAATTAGTCACCGGCTGCCACATGAACGGGCCAATTTATTCCAGAAGCGGTGCCTAAAGGAGCGTGCGCCGATGCGGAAAGTCAGCAGCGTTGGCGGCTTCGGGAGTGAGCGGGCGCTGCCGTGCAACAGCGAACATTAGCTGGGCCGCTGACTTGCCTAATTAGCATCTCGAAACGGTCGCCCCAAAGTGGATCGCCTGCGGGCCGCGGAGGCGGTGGTGGCGGGCCGCCACAGCTCACATACAGGGTGCGGGCGCGTTAATCTAGGCGCCCGGCCGACGCCCGACACCGGCTACAAGGTTTTGTTCGAGAAGCGGCGCTCGAGCTTCATGATATCTCGCATCCCTGATAGTGCGCGCCCTTGTAAGCGACATCATGAATCACGCCAGCGTTCGGCGCCCACTAACGCCGCCCTATACAAGAGAAAAAAAAGTACGAGGAAAACACTTCTTGCTTGATAGCCTCATTGGAAGCTTCGATCTTGTGTTGCCGTGGCCCAAACCTCAGTCGTCCATCATTTCTCCCAAAAAGCCAGCCCCACAGAAAGGCTAGCCAATATCATTCTTTGCAGTCAAACAAAGACAGAATAATTTGTGCTGACAGGCGATGAAAAGTTCATATGGAAGCGATGAAAACTTCATAAAATGAAGATGACTTAATCGAGTATATTGAGTTCGGAGAAGCAAACCGGCTGTACTGGGCCCCTACGATAAGGCGATCAGCGAGTATCTCGACCGCTGCACGATGTGTCTCTTGCAACCGGGGCAAGCGTGGATGAGGCCTTCCATGCTTGCTGCGGAGCAATATGGCGAGGACCTAGAGGTTCGCACCACTACGATACCTAGGAAGTCTTTATTCAGAAAACCATGTGCTAAGGTAAAAAATATTAGGAAAATGATCTGTTTAGATTGTTTAGAACGTTTCAGATTGTGTGCTCAAGTGAAAGTCAGAAAGCGAGAGATACTGACGACAAATCAACATGAAAAACACATAGACGAAAAGAAATGTGCTCTTACTTTTAAATTATACTTGTTTGACCCGCCACGGGGAGAAATAGAGGCGGACGTAGGTACGCGTGAATACGCCCGTATTTCTGATAAGTCCGCGAGTGAGTGGTGATGTGTGCCTTATATCCAGCGAGTCTGTTTCCAATAGTATGTCTGTTATACTGCCGTTTTTTCTCGTTTTGGTTTTTTTTTTTTTGTCATTGCAAACGAATACCGACAAGTTCAATTCTGGTTTTTAGATGGTCCTCGAGCAGTATCTGTGTTTCCCTACCAACAGCATCGTCTGCTATCGCAAAACTAGCCCCGCACTATGAGATTGCGCATGTTGTGTTTCTTGCTAGAAATATTAGGAGCGAATATGTTGAAGCCGCAATTATGCAATGTACCACTATATGTTTAACAGCTCCGGGGATGACACGAAGACCAGAAAAGAATTAGTTTTTGGCATTTTCAAAACATATACAACAGATGAAGAAAACACTGATGCCACTACTGGCCCTTATCGGACACTACGGTGCCTCCACGGTAAAACAGGGCCAGTACTATAGGCTGCGATCATTAAGGTGTGAATAAACAATCCAGCAACTCCTTCTCCGCTTCTCCTGCTTCCATGCTCAATAAAAAGAACAACGATGTTCCTCTTCTTTAGAACACTTCTGTCCCACTTAGCACGTCTAGGGGTATCCTCGATTGCCTAGTGATTCAGCGGCACTGGGCCACGTCAGTATTGTCAGCAGAATTTGGTCCGTCATTTGAATACGGCTTAAATGTCAGGTGCGAGAGCTGTGCGTAGTCATGAGAAGTAACACTTTGTCTGAACAATGAAGCGTTTGCACTGAACACTGCAGCCATAATATCATTTGAAGCACTGTCCAAACTTTCGCAATGCGGTCTCTCTCCGCATAACGAGCGTGCAAGCTGTCGGGCTGCTCTGCAACCGCTCCGGCGAGCGGGCGTTGGCCACAGCCTCGGCGAATAACGCTGGCACAGTCGCTGTGGCTGCAACTCCTTCGCGATGAGCGAAAATATTATTCTGGTGGAGACGGAGGGGGATGGAAAGGAAGGAAGGAGGTCACTGCTATGGCACACGACGCGGGCCTGCGGCCCGACACGCCACGGTGGCCCATGGCTTGCGAGCCAACGGGAGTCAGCTGCCGAGCTGGCTTGCCCATGCAGGGCGGAGGCGGCGAGAAGTCTGGCCTGGCCGCCGGCCGAATTACGACCAGCCTTTGACCGCTTATAATTTAATCAGCCCCGAGTTCTCTCCTGCTTATTACCGTTCTCGTCATTATGAGCGACGATCTGTTGCCTTGATTTTCGCTTTTATCCCTCTCCTCTCACTTAGGCTTATTGCGATTTTATTTTGTTATTTCTCCTCACGCTTCCTTTGCGACATTCGCGCCACAGCCTGTGACCTTTTTAACGAAGAGCAAGAATAGCAAACGAATAAAAGTTTAAATTCTGCTCCAGCCCGGCTCAACCAAAAAAATTAAAAAAAGTCAATAGGAAAGAATAGGAATTATGAGCCTGTATTTCACTGAGCAGTTTATACGCTGGAGCGGTTCGTAAGAAAAGGTGCCGACCCATCACGACAGAGAACATATTCTAGGCGATGGCATCCGATTAGTGGTGATGAGCACTTACGACATCCGATATGAGTATTTTTTTTTATGTGGTAAGATACATGAAAGCATTTGTGACAATTATTGACTATTCTGTGTCATGAGCAATTGTCTTCATTCGTGCATTTAAATTATGTGTACGCCAGAAATCCACGGACTTTGTTTTAAGTGAGGAATTCTCGAAAGAGATTTTGAATAAAATCTAACACAAGTGTGTTGGATTTTATAGTTTTTGTTTTGTTTTGTTTAAGCAATGCCCACTGCAAGCATTGATACTTACTTTACTTTTATCCTATAATATCAATCAAGCGAGAACTCGTAGCCGTCACCAGCAAACCGTGAAAACTCCTTTGTTTATTTTAATTCATTAATAATCAACGTATTTTTGTATCCATGCTTTTTACGAACTTTCCCTCTAAAATTATTAAAATAGATGGTCTATGTTGGGAACCATTTTTTTTACAGCGAAGCTGTATATGGCCAGTTTCCAGCGGATCGATGTCCGTAGTACAAAAACGTGGGCCGATCCCGAAGATAGTGCAATACCGGGCCGACTCGCGGATTTGGTGAAGCAGGCTTCAAGGCACCCCGCCAACTTGCAAACATAAGTCCACGTACAACCCGTATCAGATATTGAGCTGATAAGAACAGACACTTTGACCCACGTCGGCCATGTCTACGTTCGCACCAGACACGTGTACGCCATCCCGCGTATTCAAATAGTGCCTACCAATCTGAGTGTCTTCTGTCTCCTGACGCAATGCTCTACGTAGGCTCCTTTTCTCAGTTCTGCTCTGACTGTGAAATGGGTTGGCCGCGTGTTGTACGGTCTGAAGACGAACAGCGTGCCTACCAAGAACGACGGCGTGAACAGAAAAGGGAATGGCCGCGGCTGCGGCGGAAGGAGACCACCGACGATGAGAGCTCCGCGGACGCCAAGCGTAAGCGTGCTGCCCGCCAGGACCATGAGGCGGAAAGAAATGCGAACCGTCCATGTGGCCCCGATCCCGGAAACTTGGAACGTTTCACCGGAGCAACGGTCAATCATCACATACACAGCTTCACTGGTCATTTTAATAATTAATTATGGGGTTCTACGTGCCAAAAACCACGATCTGATTATGAAGCACGCCGTAGTGGGGGGCTCCTAAAAATTTGGACCACCTGGGGTTCTTTAACGTGCACCTAAACCTAAGTACGCGATGTGTTTTCGCATTTCACCCCCATCTAAATGCGGCCGCTGTAGCCGGGATTCGATCCAGCGACCTCGTGCTCATGCAGCCGAACACCATAGCCACTAAGCAACCACGGCGGGTTTCGCTGGTCATCCACCTGCACAGAGTGGAATGGCACTCAATTTTTTCATATATTTTCTTCCAAACTTAATCGTGACAACTTTAAAATTGAAATCTGCACTAAGCCGGTGACTCCTTTAAGTCTCTGCAGATTCAGCACGACATTAATCAGCCGTGCGCTTATTGCTAGAAAAAATTTCCACCTCGGAATGCAAAATAAATCACGGGATCCAATCGCACAGTTGGCATTAACCTTTGGAGTGACACGTTCAGAGACATCAGGGCGAGCTATATTATACATAGAGATCGGCTATCTTTGTCAAAGGTCGCGCGGTTCGCATGCAGGATGATGAATCAATTTGTTCTCTTTGAATTTTTTTTCTATTATCGCCCCCAGCACTGTTGATGACCGCTACTGCCTAGGTGTTAGTAAATCCAGTTGATGTTCAGCGCCCGTCCAGTCTGCTTCATGTTGCGTTTTCCGGTTGTTCAGCGCTGCAAATATGTGAAACTACTAAAACTAGCTAGCCCAGCTTTGTGCCTCTTGCACGCCTCTTGCGCGCATCTTGCCCTTTCCGAGATGCCTAGCTTTTTGTTTAGCGCTTGTTCACTACAAAGAGCGCATTTTCCGTGCCCAAAGTGCACCGTACTTATGTCGCACCGTTTAAGCAACAGCTGTTGCCAGCTCGGACTGGTGGTTTCTACTTTTGGGCAATAAGTCGCGCGATTGTGCTGAGACTTTGTGCTAACGTCTCTTCGACAATGAAGACGTTGGAAATTCCCAAGTTTTCGTCAATTCTGTTTCAGATGGAAGCGAATGCGATGTGGATGTTTTCCCCGGGCAGCAATGACACCTACAATGAGCGCCTGTCGCTGGAAAACTTGAAACCACGCTTGGATAGCTGGTAGTTTACAGGGCAAAAAATGTCATGTTATAGTTGGCAACTTCTTATAAATATATTAGGTTTTAATCGCGATACTTCCGTTAGACTAGCGTGTGCAATAAATAAGAAGAACGGGAATGGAGTCAGAGGAAACTGCCCAAATGACCAATGCCGGAAGGTTCAAGGACATCCCGTATAAACGCGGGGACGGCTTGTAGGACTGTCCGCGCCTCGCGACCAGAAAAAGAGCAAAATATTACGCACAGGAAATGCGATGACACAAAGCCCGTGGCTGTACCGAATACTCCGACAGCTGGCCATCTCGACAAGTCATCGGGGGTATAGTACGTATGTCATATGAGCCTTGAGTCTCTTTGAGACATACGTAAGACGCGCTTTACCACTGGATCTACCATGAGCGTTTTCCAAAAGGAAAATATCATTTTCCTGGCGCTTTTTACCACGCACTATTTGGCTGCGTTATTCGCATTAAAATAACGCGGGGAGTTGTTTAGACACCTATGTGGCGTTGTATAAATTCTCCAGATTTTTATAATGTTCGAAAGGTCAGGCGGCTCCCAATCTGCTGGAACTCTGTAAAGAAATAGGAGGCACACAAAAAACGCCCCCACGACGGAGGGCAAGACAAGTCGCCCACACGGCTTCCCACCACGTGAGAGCCCAAATCAATGAACGAGCTGTCAGAGTAGGCGAAGCCCAACGAGAGCCCATAGGAAAAGAAGTGGGAGATGCCTGCTTATTGCGCGCTCCTGCTTACAGAATGGCTGCGAAGGCAGGCCTATATAGACGACAAGCAGTGCACAGTTGCTCGACAGTCGTACGTGGGTGCACGCGGTATACACAGCAGTGGCAGACTTATGAAAAATTCACAAGTCACGTTTCCGCGGCCACTGCAGTTGTTTCTTCACCGCCCATGCCTCCAATAACCACCCTCCCCTTTGTTATCTCCTATTTTCCTCTTTAAGTAGGCGGAGCAGGTCGCACTAGAGTACTTCAGTGCTTAGATTCGTTTCCTGCTTTGTCCCCTGTGGGCATGCTTCCCTTCCTCTGCGTTCGCCGGCAAACATCTCGGTATGAAGACGCGAAGAAAGAGCCGCGCCGGCCGAGTTTTTTATGACCCGGAGAGAAAACAAAATTAAGGCGAGATGTAGTCTGCAGCAAGGATTAACTTAGACATAACGTTATTGTACGCGTGGCTCCGTTCACGGCTGCTGCTCCATCTCAGGTTCGCCACGAAAGTGCAGCAGCTTTGGCTAGAAACAGCATCCGGTTGACGCTAGCTGCTCCACATTGTCTACGCGTCAGCAGTTCGGACGTGCCAGCGACGGGGACAAAAAAATTACTAGTTTCATATAGACAATTGTCCTGTACAACCCGGGTTATTTGAATTCTGAATGCTTTTTCCCGTCCACACCAAAGGCCGCCAGGGATAAGAGGTGCCCTGTGACTACCACGTTTTCTATGTTCTGTTCCCAAGCGCATTCAACCTCGCAATTCAGTGTGAGATTATGCATTATCAGTGGTCGCACAAACGTACTTCATCACAATAACACGTACATTTACTGTAAATGCGCTCTAACTTTCCTTGAATGTAGTCGTTTTTGATTTAATATATGATGTTCTGATGTTGACGTCTTTAATTGGTGCCAGATACTCATTTTCACAACGAAATAAATTTGAAAGAAGTACTCACATGAAAATGTTCTTGGCCCGCCTTTGTTTTTCTTTTCTTTTTATTTCTTGCTTACACAAGTAGCTGTCGACTTCATAATTACGGTACGAAACCTGAATTCTTCGAGAGTGGCACAATAGTTGATTACACCACCTTTTATACTACCCGCTCAAAGCGCGCGCCAAGCTGCTTCGGGCCTGAAAAAGGAGACTCATCACGTCACTGAAAGCTGTGGTAACGGCCGCGTGGTACCACATACAACTCCTCAGCGCGTCAGTAAGCCATGCGCGGTGGTTGAAGGCCAGACACTGCACGGCCTCGGGCTTACCCGAAAGCCCGGACCCGGCCCGGCCCGTGGGCCGGGCCGGGCCGGGTAGAGCAGTTTTTTCACGGGCTCGGGCCGGGCTCGGGTACGGCGTGTACTTTTGTCCCGGGCCCGGGCCGGGCTCAGGTTTTTTGACGCAGGCTCGGGCTTTCTGGTGATGCGCATGTAACGTGCAGCAAGTTATTCTCGGGCGTCTCAACTCTGAAAAACATGTATTTTTCGGTCTCGGGTCGGGTTCGGGCCGGTTTCGAGCCGGGCTCGGGCCTAAGGTAAAGGGGTGGCGGGTCGGGCCGGCGGGTAACGTAGATTATTTCCGGGTCCGGGTCTCGCCATAAAAGTTTTGATCGGGCTTGGGCGGGCCGCCCAATGTAAAAACGGGCCCGGGCCGGGCCCGGGCCGCAAAAATCGGCCCGTGCAGTGCTCTAGGCCAGACAATGACCATGTCGCCAAAAGCTGCCTAAACTAGCCCATCAAATGGTTCACATCTCTTGCAAACACAGAGAGACACGCCCTCTTGTCCCATCGAGAGCTGAATGGACTCTGCTTTTGACACGAGACCGCCACAGCAGGTTTCGATGACGTCGTAAGACGCCTTTTTCACGCCCGAAGTCGTGCAGCACGCGGCGTGTGTTTTGAACTGGTCGTATTAAAACGTAACGTAGTTATTTGTGGCTTAGAATCGAGGCTAAATAGCGTAATTACTGGATCGAACACTATCAAATAAAGCAATAAAAACGTAAAGAAAAATATTTACCCTTTATAAGGCTACAAGTATAAAAAAATCACACAAAAATACATTGCAACGTAAAGTAAAGTAATGGAAGTAAGTCAAACCTACCTAGTCAAGTCTTTGACGCAGCAGACACTTGTATTGGGTGTCATTTTGACGAACGGCAATAAAGGAGCCGCAACAAAAGGCGAACTTCAGCGAATTCTACGACTGTGAACTCGTTAACTGCGAGAGCAACACACACTCACAAATGAAAACGCCAACTTCCCAAGAACATCTCCATCTGTGTCGTGCACACAGCGTTCATCCTCATTCGCTATAGCATTTGCCTGTCGTGTCCCACTCAATACATGCGCGGACGCTACCGCTCTCGGAGTCTGTGTTTGGCGCAAAACCCCGTACTAGTTACCGAGCTCCGAAGCCAAGCGATAGCGCAGCGATTAGCGCGTCCAACCATGCATTGACGTAGGAGCATGCGTTCGAATCAACTGGGTGGTGGGCAATGCTTTGTGTTTCTTCGCTTGGTGGCGAGGCTGCAGCTGAGCAGGTGGCCGGGGAACAACAACAACGGCCGTCGTCATGACAGAAAAGACCGAAGCCATTGCCACAGTGAAATGAGCAAACGTTGAACTCGGCGGCATGGAAATCATTATTAAGAAGGTCACTGTAACGTACGATAAAGATGCCTTATGTAGCAAGATAAGTTATATGTGCGAAACCAATGTTCTTGCTCTCATATTCTTAGATAAATGCCATGATTGAAAATGGGGGGCATGCCCTACGATGTTATTATAACACTAATACATACATGATTAAGGAATATCCGTAAGGAGTGGAAGCCGGCGAGTTGAGCAGCTTGTTAACTGTTAAGCAGTTCTTAGGAAGATGTTAACGCCCTGTCTTTCCTTTACCTTTCTCTCTCTCTCTTAGGCAGTCGTCGGTTAGAGCCAGCATGTGTACACTCCCATCTTTAGCAAAAGTCAGACCTTAAGGCAACACGTAAATATCTAATGAAGAACATATACGTTTTTTTTTTTACATTTATACTCATGATTCATGTTTTTGCATTTATTATTATTTGTTATTCATGTAAACATATACGGGGTGTTTCAGTTAACTTGGGCCAAACTTTAAAAAATATGCAAATGCTTTAGAGCTTAACAAAACCAATGTAATGTTGTTTGCCGTCGCGTGGAGATACTCAGATAATTTTTGCATGCCGCCTAATTAGATAATTAGTCTTAATTGATTAATGAACTTCTCAATTATTATAATTAGATGAAAAGTGTCAATGAGAAAGTTGTAGGCAACATGAGGAACTCCTGATACAACTTTCTGTGGCTTAATACTTGCTACATAAAAGTGTTTTTCCGAACGTGAAAGATGCCCGCGAATACACGCAAAGTGTCTTGAGCGGCCAGTCGCGCGGCAAATTTGCGTGTATTCGCGAACTTCTTTCACGCACTGAAGAACACTTTTATGTAGTACGTATTTAGCAAAAGAAAGCTGCATCGGGAGTTTTTCATGTTTCTCTACAACTTTCTCATTTACACTTTTCATCTAAATATAAAAATTGAGAAGTTGATTAATAAATAAGATGAATTATCTAATTAGGCGGAATGCGAAAAAGTAATCTGAGTATCTCCAAGCGAGATCAAAAAACGTTACTTTGGTTCTGTCGAGCTACGAAGTCCATTTACATATTTTTAAAGTTTGGCCCAAGTTAACTGAAACACCCTGTATAAACACCGCACAGAGGGAAAGGAAGACGGGCTAGTAACTTTCTCCTAAATGGGAAGCTATGCCGACCCGCTTAAAAAGGAGACAAAAATAAGAGAAGAGAAGAGAGAAAACAACCCGTTTTACAAAAAAAAAAAAAAGGGGGGGGGGGTCGAAGACGCTCCTGCCCCCGTCACCCAGGAGACGGCTGAGATATCTTGTATCTCGGCGGCTCTCTCGGCCAGTCGGTTAGCCCAATCTTGCTCGTGGTGGTCTGAGCTGAGTAGCATGGCTGGCCATTGCCCTTGATCTTTTATTTGGCGGCCCTCGAATGGTTCTGCCTGGGGACATGCCCACAAAATGTGTCGCAGGTCCGCTCTGTCATTACATATTTTACATAATTCTGTATAATATCCGGGATAAAACCGGCTGCAGGACACTGGGCTTAGATACATGTTGGTCTGGAGGAGCCTCCACACAATTGCCGGTGTCTTAGTTAATTTAGGGTGAGCCGGGGGATACCGGGCCCGGCCCAGCCGATAGTGATCGGTAATTTCTTTATATGTGACCATTCGATCTCCTCTGGACCCTGGCGGGGCTGGCTCACTTGCTCGGCGAGTAAGTCCTCGAGCTACTGCGTGAGCCGCCTCGTTACCAGGAAGCGAGCAGTGCGCGGGTGCCCAATTACATGGATCGTCCCGCGCCGTCGCTGGTAACTATATGATTTTAAAATTTTGAGCGCCTCCATGGAGATGCGGCCCCTGGTGAAGATGAAGACAGCGATCTTTGAGTCACTGATAATGAATTTTGATTTTGTCGATGCAATTGCCAATGCGATCGCTGCCTCCTCTGCTGTTTCAGGGTTGTCTGTGGTGACGGTCCCGCTGACGAGGGGCTCCCCTTCCGTGTCTACCACCACCACAGACATACCCACCTGATTCCTATATTCTGCGGCGTCCACATAGACCACGTCCTCCACGGCCTGATACTTGTGCTCAACATAACGAGCCCTAGCCTCCCGGCGCCCTCTGTGATACTCCGGGTGCATGTTTTTTTGGTATTGGGGGGATACAGAGATCCTTCCTTATTTGCTTAGGGATGTCTTTTTTAGTTCCGTGCTGTTCTTCATAGTGTATGTGTAGTTTGCTAAGTATGTGTCGTCCCGTTGGACTTACTGTCAGCCTGTTATATTGAGATATTGTGTGCGCCTCTATTAATTCGTCTAAAGTGTTATGTATGCTTAGCTCCAACAGTTTATCAGTTGGTGTAGTGAGGGACACGCCGATAGCTTGCTTGTATGCCCTCCTAATGAGGGCTTCAAGCTTCTTCTTTTCTGTGGCTCCAAATGTTAGGTAAGCTGCCACATATACGATACGGCTAATGACGAAGGCCTGCACCAGGTCGGCCTCCCTCATGCCATACCGTCTATTGGCTATTCTCTTAATTAATCGTATTGTTTGGTGTGTGCTGATCTCTAGAGTTTTGAGGGTCTCCGTATTCCTCCCCTCCGCATGCACCCGGAGTCCGAGTACTTTGATTGCTCCACTACGGGTATCGGGCCCCTGTTCGCCGTGAGTGTTATGCTGGGTTGTCATCCGTACTGTTTTTTTGTGGTGGGGTACACCAGCAGTAGCTCAGACTTCTGCGGCGAGCAGTTAAGTCCCCTCTCTGTAGCATAGCTCTCGACTGCCCTCACTGCGTGTTGTAATGTGTCCTCAATCTCCGCCTCTCTGCCGCCCGTCACCCAAAGAGTGACGTCGTCGGCATAGAGAGCGTGATTGAGGCCCCAGATCTTACTTAGAATTTTTGGCAAGCCGATCATTGCTACGTTAAACAGAAAAGGGGACAAGACCGAGCCCTGTGGTGTACCCCTACTTCCCAACTCTATATTTTCTGATCGAAGATCCCCGAGGGTGATTTTGGCAGTGCGCTTAGAGAGAAAGTCCCGAATGTAGGTGTAGGCCTTGTGGCCCACCCCCAAATCCCGGAGATTCCCTAGAGTCGCATTGTGTTTTATGTTATCAAAGGCTTTCGTGAGGTCCAAGCCCAAGATGGCTTTAAGTCCTGTACCCCGGCCCCTAGCGTCGAGGATCTGATGCTTAATTTGGAGCAGGACGTCCTGCGTTGAGAGGTGCGGTATGAACCCAATCATAGAGGGAGGGTACATCCCGCGGTCTTCCATGTAATGTTGGAGACGCGTAAAGATTACGTGCTCAATCAGCTTCCCGACACATTATGTTAAAGAAATAGGCCGGAGATTTTCAATTTGGAGTTTCTTGCCAGGTTTCGGGATCATCACCACGTGTGCAGTTTTCCACTGCTGCGGTATTGATCCCTCTGCCCAGCACTTATTCATATATTTAGTGATGATCGTGATCGATTCATCATTCAAATTTCGTAGAATTTTGTTCGTGATACCATCTGGTCCTGGCGCCGATTTCGTGCGTAACTGCATAATTTCCGTCCTCACTTCAGCCTCTGTAATGTCCTCATCTAAACAGGGGTTCGCCTTACCTATGTAGTCTTTCTGTGTCTCTTTCTGTGTATTGCCAATATATCGATTTTTAATTTCATTTAATATTTCCACGGTGGTCCCTGGGTACCCATGTATGATTTTGGTAAGGTTTTGTCTCTGCACTGTGTGAGTGTTGTCCGGGTCTAAGAGACATCGAAGGAGATTCCACGTCTTACTCAGCCCCAGCTGGCCCTCCATGCTGCTGCAAGTGGATTCCCACTGTTGCCGGGATAAGCGATTGGCGTGGTCCTCGATGTCCCTATCGAGCCTCGCAATTCGCCGTCTCAAATTGCGGTAAGAGGAGACAAATAAAAGGAAAAGGAGAGGAAAGCACACCCACAACACATTACATCACAAGCAGTGTACGGACACTACCAACGAGAGTCTATTCATAGAATGAAGTAGAAGAAGCTGCAAATGAATCCGTTGTCTTCTCACGAAAAATTCAGCGCTCATCAGCTCTTTTTTTACTTTTGTTTGTAAAGCCCGCAGTTGGTGCCCGTGACACATTGATGAAAACGTCACCTATAATTTGCACTCGATGTCCAGAGACAAATCTTGCTGGGGAAAAATGCAAAGACTACTAAGAAGGAACCAACGCTGATCCACCAGTCAGAAAAGATGCGGTGACGACAACAAAGAAAGCGCATAACGCACGCAGAACGAAATGCGTCAACAAGAACAGGAATAAGGCGTGCGAAACAACTGTGAAGCAACTGCTAACCGCCATGCTCGCAGTCTCGCTGGCGGTCATCAACACTGAAATGTTACCAGCGCACGACAGATGACAACAATGGCTGGAGAGAGGGCGATGATGCCGACCGACAGGCAGCCTGCAAATCTCCAAAGAAGTCAGGCCGGTCGATCAGCGTCACCGGATGTGATGCCTCATATTGGGCCTTTTGTCAGCTCCTGGCGAGCACAGATAGCTGTGGAACGGGGTGAGCTCGCTCTTGCCTGCATTATCCAGCTCGTCGGCCTCTTTCTCGGCGTCTCTCACCATCTTTCTTTTTTATTTTTCCTCTGCCGAAGACAAGACGCGAGGAATTTGCGGAAGGGCCGTGAGCTTGCAGGACACGACGATCCCCGCTGACCTTTGCGACAGCCACGAGTAGAGCTGGAAGGAGTCCGATTTCGCTCCGATACTCTTTCTGCCGTAACCATGATCGGAGGAACCTCGAAAGGTATATGCGGGTGTGCTTGGCACTATGTTCCCGCGTGGGATTGCACCGGCAATTCTTAATGAAGACACCTGAGTGGCGTGTACAAAAGATGGAGCTACCGCTGCCTGTCGGAAGCGATGCAGCACGCTAAATAAAATGCCAGAAATCGAACCTACTGCCTATTGAGTGACAAAAACGTTTTAAGAAACTTTGAAAAAAAAAGACACTAACGCAGTCCGGCAACTACGTTGACGCAGTGCAGTATTTCACAGCGGTCTTGGCGAAACCATCGTCGTTTTCTCCCCATCGATAACTTTTAGATAGCCACGTCGGCGTCTTAATACGCAAATACATCAAGTTTCGAAAGCAAGACGTAAGAATCGTAGGGGCAAGGCTGGTAAAGATAAAAGCCTCGTGGCATGGTTTGCTTTGAAAAGCGATCTTGAAGTAGACGTCGTGTCATGATATGACGGGCGATCGATGTGTGACCCCTCAGAAGCTCTTTGCATTCGAAGCTACACAGTTAAAACGGCGCACCACGGGCAACCTCCTTTCTTTCTCGTGTGACGCAAAAAGCAAGCTAACAAATACAAGTTATCACTCAGGCCATCAGCTGTAGCCCCGGAGAGGTTGTTATGTCGCTCCTAGTATAAATAAATGGCACGCGCGGGGTACAGTCGCAACGTCGATTGCCCACGCAGAAACGGGGAGCGGTTTGACGGGATCGTTAAAGCGTGCGTCATTACGATCTCCGCAGATAATGCAGTACCTCGTTCGATCCACAAGAGGCGCACACGCATAGATCCATCGAAGATGCTGCGAAAGATGAAAAAAGTAGACGCAGCAAAAGCTCGGCGTTCACTTGGGTCTCTTGTTTCCGCGTCATCTCATTGAATTTCTCGAAGCCGCGGGTATGGGAGGAATCATTTACTTTGTAGTCATTGTAATATGTGCCAATTGTTTTGGCACTTGATAGCAGGCGGCACTCACTCCTTTATAGGCAAAAACGGTCCAGAACGAATGCGTAATTTTTCATGCTACGGATATGCCCTTGGGACAGATATGGTCGGCTTTATCGAAACTGTTCACGGCCATATAATAAGCACCCATAGTGTTTGGGGTGTTGGGAGGTCTTCGCTGTTGGCTGCTGTTTTCGGTTACACAGTACGCGTAACTTTCTTCTTTGAGAACTGTTACAGCGCTACTGTTCTCGGTGTTTAAGTGCCGAATGTAGCGCAAGATGAGCAGAATGGAAACACGCATGTTACAAACATGCGCAATGAGCTGAGCCATGGCGCCGCCGGAAGCTACGTAATATTGTAGTATTATTCAGCGTTATTCCGCACAATTAGACGAGAACAAGACGAACTGGCTCTAAAATGATCATGCTTGAATGCTGCCTTCGTTTCTACTGGAATTTCTCTGCCATCTTTACAGTGTTACTCATGCGCAGCAAAAAGACTGAAATGAGAAAGACACCCTCTGCAAAGACGACGGAAGATTCAGGACTTGAGCGCAAATTTAGCGCGTACAAAGGGAAGCACGCGCACGCAAAAAAAGAAGTGCATTGCCTCAAGCGGGAGTATTTCAAGACCTCCCCATACGGCGTAAGCATTTTGCGAAACCGCACGAAAAGCAGATTATCTGCTGCCTGGCGGCGGAGAAGAGTATAAGTTGCTTTGCGCTGGTTTGGCTTTTTTTTTTTTTTTTTCGCGAGGCGGTTGCAAGTGAGTCTCGAGGAAGAGAACGGAGCGTTGCCGCATGGAAAGGGATTGTAATGCGTCGCCATTGTTTCCCTTTAGCAGGAGGGTAAAAAGACTTAGGCTCCAAAAGACCCACGTGGCCAATTACGCGAGCGCGGCGCGGCGCGCCACGCCAGCCGGCCATCTGGTCTGGCCTCTAGCGCCCCGCGCCCCGTTTCTCTCCTCGCGGACAGCCCGAATGACGAGCGCCCAGTGGAGTCTTGCGTTGCGCTTTGGAGAGCGGGCTATAACAAACGCCATTTTGTGTCGCTGAGAGGACCTTGTCGAAGAAAAACCAAAGCTCTCTTAGAGGAATGCAAATGTGTCTAAAGAAAATGAGGCCGTTTTTCAGTCCAACTCAAACAGTGACGTTAAACGGGGAAGCTGAGCGGCCGACAGAAAAAGCCGAGCTTTAATGTTTAACAGAGAATTTATTACGGATTTCTTTTTTTTTTCTCATGTGAGTGTGCAGACAATCGTGCCTCTAAGTGGTGCTGCGATCCCTTTTCATGATCAGGGAAAAATGAAAATAAAATGATCGCAATTGTGTGCATTACTCACAATTAGCCTGCCGTACCGGAATCCTCGTTACAGGAACTAAATTTTGGCATGGAAGCCATTTTAATCTTAAAAGTGAAGACACACGTTGAGATTGTACGTGGAATCCATCGTACGACGCGTGGGAGAGACAGGCGGCCTGGCTTGCCGCATAAATGACGATTCGGGACTCATGGTATAGCAAAAAAGCGAGTGGGGCGTGTGCGCTGCGCCCAAATCCGGAGCTCCAGCATGCACGCTCGGAAGACTTCATATCCTCGCCAAGAAGAATAAAAAACGCGTTTGTACAATGCTCATCCGTTGCGTACAATCTATGACACTAAAATCAGGACCATGCGAGTGGCAAACCTTCCCTAGCGGCGCGCCGCTCGCAATGTCGGCTCTTTTCACAGTCACTTCTCGCGGGGAGTCAGTATTCCAGTTGACTCACGTAACTTGAGCCTAACTTTAAAAATATTAATTACATAATTAGTCTCAATAAATTGCTCAACTTCTCAAATATTATAATTAGTTGAAAAGTGTCAATGATAAAATTGTAGAGCAACATGAAAAACTCCCGATCCAGTTTTCTGTTGCTCAATACGCGCTACATAAAAGTGTTTTTCCAAGCATGAAAAAAGCTCGCGAATAAACGAAAACTTGCCGTGCGACTGGCCGCTCGCGGCACTTTGGTGCATACGCGGGCTTCTCTCATGCTTGGAAAAACACTTTTGTGTAGCACATATTGAGCAATACAAATCTGGGGCCAAATTCACAAACCTTTTCGTTTGTAAGTGCTACCCGCCGCGGTGGCTCAGTCAGCTAAGGCGTTGCGCTGCTGAGCACGAAATCGCGGGATCAAATCCCGGCCGCGGCGGCCGCATTTCGATGGAGGCGAAAATGCAATAACACCCGTGTGCTTGCCTTGTAGTGCATGTTAAAGAGCCCCAGGAGGTCAAAATTAATCCAAAGCCCTCCACTACGGCGTGCATCATAATCAGAACTGGTTTTGGCACGTAAAACCCACGAAAGAAGAAGAAAGTTTGTAAGTCCTCTTTGCCATTGGCCGGCCGCCTTAGATAATAATATGTCTTGCATCCCTATTTTCTCTTTCTATTCCCCCTTTTCCTTGCCCCTAGTGAAGAGTAGCAAACCGGACGATCTTCTGGTTGACCTCCCAGCCTTTCCTCTCCTTGCTCTCTCTCTCTTGCAACCGCATTGGGTGAAATTCGTTCTTACGAACAATTCTAGCGTACGACGTTTTTGTGAATTTGGGCCCTGAATCGGAAGCTTTTCATGTTGTCCTACAATTCTCTCATTGACGCTTTTCATCCAGTATTTGAGAAGTTGATTAATGAATTATGACTAGTTGTATAATTGGACGGTATGCAAAAAATAGTCTGACTATCTCCGAGCGACGGCCAATAACATTACCTTGGTTCTGTCCAGCTACAAGGAATTTGCATATTCTTAAAGTTTGGCTCAAGTTACGTGGGACAACCAGTATATGCGTTGCTTGCTAGCCGTCGGAAACATTACCGAGGGCGCTTGCGAAGGAGCCGCCACTAGTAATAAAGCGTTATTTTAGTCAACAGGGTTTACGTTTCCGCAATTAGGTCCCGCATAAATGAATATACAAGTTGTTTTGTTGTTATCCACCCACGCTGTCGGTAGCAAAGAGCAAAAAAGTAAGATAGCGGAACAGATTCGCACTCTCCGCTAGCGAATCGGAATGCCTTCGCATCGCGCGACTCTCAATAATTACACGAGCAATTTATTTCTGGGCGCCACTTGTCAGAAAAGGCGCACTTTCGACATCACCTGATCATGCCAGCGCGGAACCAGCATACCGGGTACGCTTACGCCGCCCCTATGGTGGAGGCCGACGTTATGTGACACGTTGCCATGACGTACACACCATCTGAGGTGCCATTGGCTGGGGCAGTCCGATAGATACAACCTCGATACGGCGGTATATTGTTTAGTCGTGCGTCCAAAGTCCGATCCGACGCAGAATCCTGTCAGAACGTTTTGGAAATTTGTCCAATGCGGGTGTGCGTGCGACTAACCATGCGAGTTCAAAGCCTCACAAGCGTAATCGTACCATAGGTGTCTTGGCCTTTATGCACGCCTTCTTGATGAACGTCTTGATTCAATTTTAAACGAAGTGCCAGCCATAGGCGAAATAGTCCGGCTATCAATTTTAAGTGAAAGAATGACGTGACATTTGTGATGACATCCATGGTTACACTGCTGGCTTCATCGCACAACCGCCCTGCCAGTATATGTAGTTGCATAACGGCATCACAGTTGGCGTATAGTGCAAAAATTCTGTGCACGTCACTGTACACGTGTTGAACTACAGAGCTCTTGTGCACTATAACTGCGCCCGTATTCATAAAATACGTTTTTGCGTTTGAACTGTTCGTAACAGCAGGCGCCAAATAAATCATTATGTTGGACATACTTTTAGCGAAGGGGGCGATCACCAATCTCAAACAGCACCTATACGAACCAAAAGCTTCGCGAATTGAGCCCCTGCTCTATTGCAGCGTACGCAGAAGAAGACAGAAAAAAATAGGCGTTAGAATGTGTTTCAGAAGCGCATATATATGTAAGCCACACTTTCCGTGACGCGCATTACCAACCGGTGTGTGTAGTTGATTTGAAATATTCGTGCCGTGAGAGAGGCCACATGACATCCGAACCATTGGCAGTGCCTATGCGTATATCTAGAAGCATCCTCAGCGTGTCGGCAATCGTGGGCAATGCGTCAGGTGCCACCATGATGCTTCTTTCGCACATTCTCTTCGTCTTCGATCAGGATCAGACACCACAGATAACCTCATATGTACGCGTATGTCGTATAATATATAGATTTCTCATCGCTTCCACCGGCAGTCACTAGCAGTGATTTTAGTCGAAGGCTAACATCTCTGGCCCTTCACGAATGACTTCGATGTCGCTAAGCAAACATATTTCTGTTTACTTCATTGATTTCCGCGCTCCTGGAGGCTGTATCACTCGCGGAACTTGTGAACACGTGAACGAAATGGCTTAAATAACCTTGAGATGCAGCGTTAGTATATATATATATATATATATATATATATATATATATATATATATAGTATTTGTTCTCGAAATGAGTTTCGCAGACTCTCGTGGCGAAAGCCACTACCCGTATTCACAGAACATTTAGTATGCTAGCGAGCTTTATAAGAACAGGCGCTGGGCAATCGTAAAAACGAACATGCTATTAGCGAATGCGACCGCCCGATTACACACATTTCTTACGAATGAAAAGCTTTAGAAATTTTATCCCAGTTTTCAGGTAAAAAAGAAATTCTATACTCGAATGGGAAAGAACATTGACGGCGAGAACATTGGTGCACCCACACATTAAACGCTTGTCGAAGATACACGATGGTGGATATTTTTCAGATCTAAAAATAGAACAAAATAAGAAAATATACTAACACATGAAGCCACTAGCGGAATACATTTAAAGTCGACTGCAGTAAGGTGCACGCATATAAGAAGCTTGCTCTCCCCTTATGACGGCTGCTGATGAACGAATGCTTGCGTGGAAAAAATAGGGCGCACTTTATTCTCACGTCTGTTCCTCCATGGTGCATATGTCATCGTTTTTTTTCCCTCGTTAGAAAGTTGTGCCAACTCCTTCAACTCTTCAATCGTCGACTGACCTCGAATGCTGCAGGAGGAAAAAAGCAGCTTTCCTTCAAGCATGCGAGCGCCATCGTCACTCGGAGCAAAGTCACTGTCGAACAGCCCAGAAACAAGCGTGGAGCTCTAAAGGATCGCCGAGTCGCCAATATGTGAACGACATTCATTCTCGCTTTTCAGTCGATGGTGCGCGTGAACGCTAAATGTAAAAATGGCTGACATGGGCGGAACTTTTGCTTTACGTAGTGTTGCTATTCCTTTATGTGCCACTTTCCTAAGCTGCAACTTTCAAGTTGCCTGTCTTTCATCCTTCATCACTTCTATGCTTGCTCCTATAACATTGGCGCGCAGAATCATTTCAGCGCTTTTTTTTTTCTCTTCCTATGACGCATCTCTTTTCGGCCAGATATTAACGACAACGTCCAGCCTCGTTGCGTTGAAAGCGCATATTTTAGAAGTGCGCAGCTATAGCGAGAGTCATCAGTCACTGGCGCTGCGTTTCAATGGAGGCCGCTTCAGAGGGTGCTTCTTCGTGAATGATAACCAGATGACGGTTCATGGATTCCGCCCGAGGTCAAACTGCGCGGAACTGATCCGACGAAAAAAAAAATCTCCTAAGGAGGGAAAGCGTACCTCTCATGACTGCGTTGACCAAAAGCCGCTGCTGCATAACTAATCGACCGGAAGTCAAGAATCTGAAAAGACGCAGCGGCATGCGTCTTTTCATAAACCGATGCCTCAGCACGACTGTCAGTTGCTACTTTGCAATGGCCACAGCAGAACTTTTTTTTCTGATACTCTCGAGAAGTAGTGGTACATTTAGAGAGAAAGGGAGAATTAAAACTTTATTGTTACTCAGCGGTTGATGAGCAGGTGGCATCAGTTCAGGATCCCACTATCAGCGTACTCCAGATCGAATATCACACGCTCACACATATTCGTGGTCCTGAAGTTCGGAGAAATTAGGTTTATCGTGTTAAGCTCTAAGTTGTCCTATAATAATAACACTAAAATGTACTGCAGTAGGGCGATTACTTCATTGCTTGAACCTAATTTTACCTGGGTAATGTCGTACTTGTGGGGATCAGCTATTCGTAAAATTGCGCACTATTAAATATTTCATTGCATGGAGCTCGCTTATAGAGTATTGGCAGAGGGCAGGTAGTTTATTTAAGAGGTGAAAACGTAGAGCAGAAAACAAGTTGTGAAGAACCATTGAACGTTGGTTGGTTGATGCTATATGCGTGAAAACCCAGTACGAGGGATAGGCCACGAATCTGGCGGGCCGGCTCAATGCTAATTTCTTTAACGTCCTCTTCTTTTGGCTTTGTTACACCAGATAAAATTTTCTCCAACCCATATGACGTTTGCCAAACGAACCACAGAGTGTGGTTAGGGTTAGCCATGTGAACTTGCGTTCTGACTGAACGACGGTTAATGAGATGCCACTTCAGCGTTGTCACATCTCACGTCGCACAGTGGCGCAGCATTACGAAGGTGGTCAGAAGCAGGTGGAGAGAACTCTGCGGTACAATCCTTCTTTGCGAACGGATTGCCATAGCTAAGATAGCCGTAACTAGGCTTCCTAGGAACCTTTTGCTCGGTCTGAACAGAGCGCCCCGTGGAGACGAAGTTGGCGCATTTCATCAGCGCGACCCGAAATCTGACCGATGTGAGGGTCTCCGTGATTGATTAAGCTTCACTTTGACGACAACTCGGCAGAGGCGACAAAAAGGACCCGGCACCTTCACCAAAGGTAAAGCGAATGAACTTGGCTTTTTACAAGGCGAAAGAATAACACAGGGGCTGGAATTGTACGAAGCAAAGAACGACCGGCTGCGCACTGTATCATTCTACCTTACCTTCCTCCAGTTCTGTCACGCAGTGTGAAGGAGAGAGAGAAAGCAAGCAGAGGAAAGGCGGGAAGGTCAACCAGACGAGCGTCCAGTTTGCTACCTTACACTGTGGTAAGAGAAAAGGGGGGAAAAGAGAGAGGAAAAGGGGAGAGAGTAAGACGACATGAAATGATTGAGTTAATCTGGACTGTGTAGTACTTGGGGGTTGTGTTTGGCCCATGTAAACATGAAGACATAGTGACACCGTAGGTGACAGCGCACTTGGGGCAAATATAGCAAGAAACAATATTATGTCCTTATCTCTGTCGTGAAAATTGGCAGACGTATTTACAGGGAAACCGAGCAGCGTAAACATTTGAGTTTGCGAAATGAGCCAGAATCGAAAGAAGGATTGTCGCTTGCTTGCAATATCTGTGAAATCAAGATGTGGGTGGCGTTTCTAGCAGCTTGCTTAGGGACTGTTCGCTAAATATAATCGCCTAAGTTCAACACACGAGTGCACCCTAGAGCACTGCACGGACCGATTTTTTCAGCCCGGGCCCAGCCCGGGCCCGTTTTTACGTTGGGCTACCCGCCCGAGCCCGATCAAAATTTTTATGGCGAGACCCGGGCCCGGCCCGGGCCCGGAAATAATCTACGTTACCCGCCCGGCCCAGCCCGCCACCCCTTTATCTTAGGGCCGAGCGCGGCCCGAGCCCGACTCGAAACCGGCCCGAACCCGGCCCGAGACCGACAAATAATATTTTTTAGAGTTGAGGCGCCCGAGAACAACTCACTGCACGTTACATGCACACCACCATAAAGCTCGAGCCCGGCCCGGGCCCGCGACAAAAAACCCGAGCCCGGCCCGGGCCCGGGTCAAAAAGGACACGCCGTGCCCGAGCCCGGCCCGAGCCCGTGAAAAAACTGTTCTACCCGGCCCGGTCCGGCCCGGCCCACGGGCCGGGCCGGGCCCGGGCTTTCGGGTAAGCCTGAGCCCGTGCAGTGTGAAGATGATTGAGGCGTTCGCTAAGGATGCAAAGCTGCTCTTCCGTAACACTGTCTTGGCTAAGCGTTGATTCGATGTCTAGTGCACCCATAGTACAATGCTCATATGGCTTGAACTGCTCAAGCAAAAACACGGACTGGCGTGTTGCTTGAGCTTTAGCGAACGTTTTGGGAGCGCAATTAAAAACACGGACACAAAGTACAATTGGGCCGTCCAAGAGCTGGAAATGTCTTTGGTTCATTTACTGTTTTCTTTCTGGAGATTAATTGTTGTTGCCCAGCTTCAAGTAGACACTTAGCTGATTGAATGCGCGCTATCGCCAACGTTGTGACCATGTCTCCGTGTTTAAATGAGTCAAACAACCACCGAGTATTACTCAGTCGAAATTAACTCGAACTTTCATGTCGTCTTACGAAAATGACTGGCATCATGTTAGTTATATAGCAAGACTCCGTGTTATGATTGATGACGAAGCCTCAATTTCGTTTATACAGGACACCATCGGCCATCTTATCATGACCGCTCGAAGTTCAGATACGGTATAGCGACAATGTTTGAAATAAAGTTCCGGCTGTCAAGTTATCTCGCCGAGCAGTGGCGAAGTGGACGAGAGTCACGCAGACAGTGCTGAGCGCTTCATTTATCAGCTGTCCTACTGCGTGCTGCATAGCGGGCTGCACGTCATAACAAACCAGTATGCTTTTCACTCGCACAGCCCGCCCCTCTCCCTCTTCCCCGAAAAAAGACAAGCAATAAGAAATGGCTAAAAGAATGTAAAGCAAATAATGGATACACACGGTAACAAGGTCTAGTGAGTCACTGGAGTGGTCGCATTGAAGGAAATCAAGCCTCCCGTTCCATAGGAAAATGGTTTATTATGAATAAACCGAGAAACGACTCCGTGGGTATAGCTGCTGTTGCGCGTGGTCCGAAGCACGAGAGCTTCGTCCTCTTTGCCGCGCTTGTTCCGACAAACTGCCCCGCGCGCAGAAATTCACAAAAGGTTTGATTCCAGCGGGTGCAGGTTTTGAACCACCCGTTTAACGGTAGATCCGCCCGGTCGTCTCAAGGTACAGGTTCCTGTCTTGCCATCGCTTCCTTTATGGAGCTCCTCTATTCGAACAATGCTCCATAGTTGCCGGGGCTTAATTCTGTCCGAACGGTGTCGTTGACTTGGAGCTTGGCATTGTTCTTAACTCCGAGAGGTATTCTTTGGACCAACGTTCCCAGAAAGTTCTTCGAGTTTTTTCTCGTTGTTCCCACATAGGTAGTATATGGCGACCATCGGCTGTGATCTCGCCGCGTGTTAGGTCGGGAAGTGCAGATATTCGCTTTCCAATGAGAAAGTGAGCCGGGAAGAGAGTTTCCAGATCTCGACAGTTGCTATAAACGTATGTTATTGGCCGGGAATTGATCACAGCTTCTACTTCAGTTAAAGTTGTTTGTAGCTGTTTGTCCGTAAGATATCCCTTGCCGATGCACTTCTTCAACGTCAGCTTGACCGACCTGATAAGTCTTTCATAAAAACCGCCCCACCACAGTGCATGATCGGCGATAAATTTCCATTTTATGTGATGGTTCGCGATGAAGTTACAAACTTCTTCGTTTCTCAATGACTGCCACAATCTCGAAAGCTCTCTCTCGCTCTTCTTGAATGCTAAGGCGTTATCGGAATATATAACAGAAGGAAGTCCCCGTCGCGACACAAAGCGTCGGAAAGCGTTGTGAAAGCTTGTGGTGGTCATGTCTTCTACTAGTTCGAGGTGAACAGCTGTAATCACGGCGCACGTGAACAGGCAAATATACACTTTGGCGTGAGCTCTCCTTTTTCATGTGAAGAAGCATCGAAGACCACCCTTACTCTTGTAGTACGGTCCTCGCGGATTACTGCATGGTGTGGCATATAATACGCTGGGTTTTCTGTATTATCGTCAGTGACCTACTCCGCTACACCATCGTTAGCGTATTTACGTATGGCAGCATCATATTCTTGCAGAAGCTGAGGGCATCGGCGTAGCTTTCGAAGAAGTTGATTTAAACGCGTCTGTGCGTTTTCTCGATTGTTGTGGTTGAGAATTGTCGGTTTCCATGGAAGTGAAACTACGTAGCGACGATTCTCCATCTTGACTGTGCTTTTGATGATGTCCAAAACTGGGTCTGCGTCCTGTGTCTTGTTATGTCCATCGGGTTTAATTCCCATTATTTCTAGGTCCCAGTAATTATCTGTGGTGATCTTAAATTCTTCCACTGCCACTTTCAGTACTATTGTCGCGTTACAGTGTGTGACGGTAGCACAAGAGGCTACTGGTCCGTGAAGAGTCCAGCCTAAGGAAGTGTCGACAGCTTTAAGTCCGTTCTCCAAATTCCGTACGTTGCCCGTGACAAATGACCAGTAATAGTCACTGCCGATTATGACATCGACAGCTTTTGGGCTTTCAGCTTGATCGTTATCGGTGAAGTAATAACCTTGGTGCTCGAGCTTGTCAGTAAAGTCTCCACTCGGTCGCGGAATGGATTGGTCGCCGATCTTGGTCGTGACGAGAGCTTCGATCAACAGTGTCTTGCAACTATGCACTGAACTCAGAGTGACAGACACTCGTCGGAAAGTCTTCTCCTCATGATGCCCTCCAAAATGTCCTACTGTAAGACACTCGCGATCGAGTACTTGATAATTAAGTTTCTCAGCCAATTGCTCGGTCACAGTGCGCTGGCTGCCTCCATCCAATAAAACGCGAACCAGCATTTTACTATCCTGGCCGGCTGCCCAAGAAACAGCTGTTTGGAGGTATATGAGCCGTTTGGACGTGCCAGTTCCCGTCTCTCGAGTTGTACCTGTTTAGGGAATGTCTGGGGTCCGGCGGTCGATTTCATCAACCTTCGGTCACACATTGTTTCCGCATGGCGCCGATCGCACTTTCCACATTTTACCTTTCTTATGCAATTTTTTGCTGCGTGATGCTCCAGGGTACAACGGAAGCAGCGACGTGCCCCTAGAAGGCGTTTTTTTCTTTTCCTTGAGAGGAATTGCCGAGTCGCACTGCTCTGTACAATGGGTCGTTGATTCGCAGAAAAATCAGTCCTTTTTTTTGACGAACGGGTTTAGTGGATGAGGTCAAAGACTCTGTAGTTGAGCGTTGATGGCACGGCTGTTTCGTTAAGGATAAAGGTGGAGGTGTGGATGTCGCGGTAGAGCGAAATTCTTTATCTTTGCTCTTCAACGCGTCCTCTTGTACAGAAACATGCAGGACTGTTCGTTCTCGAGACTCTATTTCTGTTTGAATAAAAAACAGCAAAGACTTAATGCTCGCCTTCTGTTGCTGGGTACGCTGTGCTTGTTCGCCAGTGCTTCCAACTCCTCCCCTTTCTTCGGCACTCTGGCGTGCGATGGTCTTGTTGAAATCGAGTACAATATCGTGAGGGAGCGATTTCAGGAGAATGGGGTAGAACATTGAAGAATAATTATCTTACGATATCCCGAGAGTCTTGAGGGCACGTGTCTGGGACTGCACAGTGTCGTAGACGCTTCGAAGGCCACGAAGGTCATTGGGGGATCGAACGGGTTGCAAGTAGATGAGTCACTGCATGTGATCCTGAATGATCAAGTCGTCCTTAGCAAAGCGCCGCTTTAGAATGTCCAGGGCATCACTGTAGCAGCTCGCAGTTGCTGGAAGTCCTGCGATCGCCAATGCCGCGTCGCCGGTCAAGACTGAGCGTAGATAGGTGAACTTGTCGACGTCGGTGAGGCCACCGTTGTTGTGGATCACTTGGTTGAACTGTTCCCAAAAAGGCGGCCACATTGATGGTCGCCCATTGAACTTTATAAGTTCGATCTTTGGAAGATGAACACCGGGTTGTAGCGTGCGTTGAACGGGTTCGTTTGACGTCGACGATGACGTACGGTTGAGTGATTCATGAATCTGACGTATACGGTATTTGAGCTTCGCGGACGTCGCTGTGGCTCGATCATTGTAATCGACAACCCGATCAAACTCTGCTTCAGCTTGCGTGGTAGAGAGCAGAGGTACAATGTCGGAGTCAGTTGCCCTCAAGTCGGTGTGAAGATGATTGAGGCGTTCGCTAAGGATGCAAAGCTGCTCTTCCGTAACACTGTCTTGGCTAAGCGTTCATTTGATGTCGTTAATAAGCCGCGTTAGCTGCGATCTCTCGGCTTTGCGCTTGAGCTTGAGCGCTTCCATGGTTGGACTCCGCGATGAGCAGCCAAAGGTCGGTACGATGAATCGGTAGGCAGGAAGGCGATTACCTTGGTACCATTGATGTAGTTCGCTGTTCCGATGAGTTTCGGCACCACTTGAAGGAAATCAAGCCTCCCGTTCCATAGGAAAAAGGTTTATTATGAATAAAGCGAGAAACGACTCCATGGGTATAGCCAAGGAGGTTTTAAAATCTCCTTGGGTATAGCTGCTGTTGCGCGTGGTCCGAAGCACGAGAGCTTCGTCCTCTTCTTTGTCTTGCTTGTTCCAACACCCATGACATGTACCGTTACGGGGGCTGGCCGCACTATACACGAGATCCGCGGGGCCTCGAGTGCATCAAAGCGGCCCGCGGTCGCAAGCATAGTGAAGGAGGAGCCACCACAGACATACAAAACGCTTCACAGGCTACGAGGCCATGGTGCGAATTCGCAGCGCCAGTAGCGAAGCCGACACAGTGCGCCCCATGAATGGCCACCACATTTGGCACCACTCAACTAATATAGTCGTTCCCCGTTATCAAAAGTCTGCGACAGTACGAGACCAACTTGCATTTACGAGGGTGCAGTGTCCCGCGCTCTCAACGCGATGCCCCTAAAGAAAGATTAAAGGGCCTCTCAATAGCGGCCGGATTAAGCACTTTGACAAAAACCCTTGGCGTCAGGCCCTCTCTGGAGATCCTCAATGGAGCTTTTTTTCTGGAAAAGCTTTCATGTAGAGATTGAAAGAACTGACTAAGACCTAAAAAAGAGGGCCTGTCTGGTTGCACGGCGGGTATTTGATAAACTCCTTTAGTGTCGCGAGCAGCCATCAAAAGAACCTTTGTTTTCTTCTATTATGAATAATGCCGCCCTCAGCTTCGATCGAACTACCGAAGCCGCTCTTCTAAATCCTCTCAAGCGTCTGTCACGCTGACCAAGCACTCAGTGCGGATAATTGGCATCAAGTTACGAGCTTGATAGTTACAGTACCAGCACGCACTGCAAGACCCTTAAGATGCGGGCTCGTGTTGCCCGCTTTCATACTAACACCGTGTAATTCCGCCCCGATGCTGGATATCGAATTATAAGTTTCTTCGGAAGGCGCATTTGAAAGTTTGAGAAATGCTGCTACTTAATTCTTTTGTTCAAAATGTCGTCGTGGAAATTTCGAAAGCTTCATAGCCAGATTTGTTTGCGCAAGTCGTTCTATGAATATGCGCAGACAGTTTAAAAAATAGCGGGCTGCTCCACTAATGGAGTCAGTTCTGTGTAGCTTGAAGAGAGATGTTTCGCTGTGGAGTACGCCGACGGTGGTTGGTGCCGTATTGCAAATAATAATCAGTACCGGGAACACGTGCTGGTTTCACCGCACTATATCAGTTGATCTCTGTTTGTGAACACGGTTGATTTTGCTTTTAAACCTTTGCAGAAAAGCACGATATCGGATACGACGCCGTTTATAGCCAAGTTGTAATGCGATTAGCGTTGCTTTGGAACGTTATACACTTGCAGGTTTGTCCATCTGTATAGAACTTCTTTCACTCAGTGACCCAAGTTGTCTACTAGCTTGAGCCACTACGTACGTGCTGGCTGCTGTCTTGCCGAGCAGACAACATGGGCCACAGGGTATGTCGTCGAATAGACAACTTGTTCATAGCTGCTGTCCCACGTATAGTGAACAACTTAATTAAGTCACTGGGTGTGTGCCACTGGTTATCTGTCCAGACAGACAAATTCTACATACTGCGTATGTGATATTGGTATGTGCCAATTCTTGGCCAATACTTCATAATACATGTGCCAAGGTGACACAAGGGGTACGTGTAGCCTTAAATATATTAAACCGATAGCACCCCATCCACAACAGACAGCTCCGCGTCGAGCACAGTCGCTTGATGGCAAGCCATTGCAACAAAGTTGTAGCCGGGTTGCTATATATGCATAGCTCTTTATTTATGCCAGAATAGGCCCTCAGGCGTAATGTGGATATGTGGATACCACATATAACAAACTATGTATCCCTTATATGTTGACGTAAGGACAAGCTGACGTATTTGCTTTTTTTTCTTTTTCTCCTTGACTCTTCCTGGATCTAACAGATGAAAGTTGAATAAAGGTGAGAACAGGGCAGGTTTTTCTCTTAAACTCTGCCTCTGTTTGGCTGTTACCCAGATGCTACGTGCAGATCTCGAGGTCTGTCCGCTGATACTTCATCATCCCGAGTGCATACCGTGTTCCCACAACCAGATACTGGGCCACCTTGAGGATAGAAAATGAAACTTCGTACGTCCGCTAAAAAAAAAAAAAGGAAAACGAAGAAAAAAAAAAAAAAGACGCAGCAAGGAGAGTCTGAACACGTGCGTTCTTCTTTTTCAGCAGGACCCCAAAGCTCCATAATCCCGGGAACAACTATTGTTTGTAGTATCCCTACGCTCATTTTTGTTACCTTGAATGTTATGGTAGGGACGATGAAGCCCCGGCGTCATTTCCGACCTTACCGTCTCTACACCAGAGTATACGGAGAGGCGTATAAAACGGTTAGCGCAAAACAAGGCCACTGGCTGAGCTCCAGAGTGCGTCGGGGAAGCGTCATCACCGCACGCACATACGATGCCTCTGTCACGACGAACTTTTAGCGCTGGGACGCGTCCAACGACCCCAGTTTTAGTGCCCGGAACACCGTTGTTTCCACCGACGCACCACCCGGACATTGCGTACGCGCCTGCCACGCTTAGCTCCGAGTCATGAAAGTTGACGTCGTTAACCCTGCGCTGGCGAGCACCCGACGAACTCCCAGGGCCGTCATGAGCCTCGCTCAATATAAGCGTTATCCGTGCCTGAATTTGAGACTCCTCGTCACACCACCTTTCACGCCGGGACGCGCATTGCCAGTTGGAGAGAACGAACATGCAACAGGGGAAGGTTAAACGTATCGTTGGGCGCGCTGCGAAATTTCCATAACGGGTTAATTCGTCAACGTATCCCGTAGAGACTTCGCAATTCAACGCGTACAATGTCGTTTATGCAGCGCACATTCATTCCCTCTTGCCTGATTTTTGTCTTCTCTGGCATCAGTTGCCCGGTTTTCCTTTGCATTGAGAAAACCTCGCGCACAACAAAAGACAAATATATGGATATACCCCTGTAGTACAACTGGCTAGCACCCCTGGGCTAGTTCCTTCTATAAAATAAAGTCTCTTTCAAGAGTACGCAATGGCTCGCTTAACAAGCTAAAAAAATGAGAGGTAGAAAACTACCTTAATTGGCCTAAGAAATATAGTCAGAAAAAGCAATTACTCTTTTGAACAAGATAAACTTACATTATCCGTAACGAATAGAGCGACGGCGTAGTTTCAATCTGCGGCATGAACGTTCTGGAATTAAAAGGCGGGATTTAATGATCGTTTTGTATAAGGATTCGTTTCGTGCGAGTCTATCGATGTCTTACTATTACTCGCAGCGAGAAGCCGACACCTGAGACAACTAACGCGTGTTGTTATGCCAGCCAATGACAGATGGAAAAAAAGAATAAAAAGTGAACAAAAATTTGACCACCCTTCCACTACTGTGAAGAGGGGTGCAAGCGAAGCTTGTGTTGACTCGTTTGTGGCACGAGCGCGTGCCAAGCACGAGCGCAAACCGAGGGGCGCCAACGAGCCAGCTGCGGAAGACTTCCACTCCGTGAAGATGGTTAACCAGCGAAACTGAAACGCGCGTCCCCGGTTTTTATCACTGGGTTAATCCCGAGGGTTCATTAAAGTATTTCTCAATTATGAGGTTACACACACGTTCGGCTACGACCACGGTGCAAGATGCATACTAGATCTTACACCGTGGATGCGACGGAGAGAACGTCTTCACTGAAGGTATGCCCGCAGTCCGCCATTGTCGCTTGTGTTCGATGTCTCGTGTTTGCTCGGTGGCGTGGTTAGCAGCATTCGCCCGCCATTGCCGCTTGCGATTCTTCGAAATTAAATTGCTTGAAATTTAAAGCTGTCTATTGCGTAAGACAATGAATGGCTCACACCCATAAACACGGCCTCCCCATTACGACAAAAGAGAAGTGAAATTCAACACTGGAATGATAAGTGGCAACGCAGCCAGCTGTGGAAGCAGCTGAGGGCAGAACTGTCTTAGCCCGCATAACAGTCCCACCCTTTCTAAATACAGGAGATGCTATGGAGGATATGCCTATAAAGAGTGTTGCAAGCACATATGCACCAGACTGCTTCCCAAGCATATGCATCACGAAATTCACCAAGGTCGTCGTTTCGCCAGGGCCAAAGGCTACGCCACCAGTTGGCACCCAAACCACATGTCACTTATGTAGATGCAGCTACATACGCGAAATCACGTTATACAGCAGTAGCTGTACACAAAAAACGCCAACCCCTCGTGACCGCATCCTTAACTACAAATTGCATAACTTTTGCGGAGGCTGCAGCAATAGCCCTAGCTATCCACCATCAGAAGAGGAGAGGCCACTCCTCAACCATACTGACTGACTCTCAAGAGGCATGTCGCTTATATATGACAGGCCGTTTACCTTCTACTGCCCTCAGGTTGCTAGGTCCCAACTTGCAACACTACCACACTATAATATCGTGCCCAGGACACTCGGGCCTCGTAGGCAACGAACGGGCTGATACCCTAGCTCGTGATCTTTACAACCGAGCGGAGCAGCCCAGCTCACACACCTTGCCAATGCCAGAAGAACCACGCGAAATGTTGGAACACCAGCGTTTGAGACGCCAAAAATACGCCACCCCGCACAAATCCTTAATGGGGAAGAGGCCACAAGCCTCAGAAAAATCCAAACCGATGTTTATTCGCATCTCTTCAAACTCCACGCAATCTCGCCTACACGATATCAAGATAGATGCCCGTGGTGTGCAGGCAGACCAACCCTTTTCCACATTTTGTGGACGTGTGAAAGAATGCCGACAGAATTAGCTATTCAGCTTAACACAAACCAACAGCAATCATTAGCAGAGAAGTGGCTCTGCTCGCCAGTTGGGACCTGGGGGTGCAGAGGATACTCTTTCAGCAAGTCCTGCGGGCGGTCAAGGCCAGTTGAGCCCTGGACTAAGGGAGCGACCCATCGCTCCTTGACTCCTTTCCCCCACTTCCTGTTTTAATAATAAAGTTTACTACTATTACTGCTACTACTACTACTACTAGACGACGACGAACGCGGGAGCAGTGGTACAAACGCGTGCCGAGCACGAGCACGAGCCAACGAGCCAGCTGCGGTAGAAGACGACGACGCTCGAGTAGTTCTGAAAGCAGCTGGTTTCGTTAGCGTTACATCGCCGGCGCAGGCTGGCGTATACAAGCTTCGCTTGAAAAAATCGTTGCGTAATACTGCTCTCATTGCCCATTCTCCATCGCATAATTTCGGCCTTGAGATGCAGCTTAAGATAGTGCCTACAGCTGGCTACAAAACAGAGCCGCACTGCTCGATATTTTGCAGTCGTCGGTCTTGCGGTAGTGATGCGGCAGGCATGCGGGCACCTCTGACCGGAGCGGTACGGGCCCCCAAGTGCGCATGCAGCGCGCTGTCGAAGCCAACCAAAGAGAAGTAATCCCGATCCCGATGCAGTGGGGTGTGCGCTTCCGTCGCACATACGCGGCAAATAAGACTCGGCCGGGAAAAAACAGCTGCAACAACAAAAGGGCAACAGACACCGCTTCCGGCGTGTTTCGGAGCAGGAAGGTTATACTTATCAGCGTGTCCCTTCCCTCCTCTTCTCCCCTTTGTGTTCGTTTATGTGGCGCCATAAGCTCGCGCCAGTGCGGCCAGCCAACGACACTGACAGGGAGCTGAATGGTGAATGAACTCGACTGCCTCTCTTCGCTTCCTTTCTTCCTGCCATTCGCCTTTCATTTTCTTGTTCTCCATGTATGCGCTCCAGTCTTGCTCCTTTCTCCGCTCGCAAACCGTTCTTCTTTACTTTGCGTAGAACCGCCTTTTCTTCGGCGGCCTGAATAAATAATGGCAATGCTTGCATTCGAGAGGCCTCTTCGGCCGCACCGCAGAAAGCACCTCGACACCTTTAAAACATTCAGGGCAAAACGCGAGCAAGTGTCAGCCTGTCTGCTAAAATACGCTCGGAAGCAGCTTTGTCTTCGTCTCAAGCGTTGTCTCCCTTATTTCTTCGTTTCCTTGCCACCTTCCTCGTTCTTTACTAGAGGCACTCGCAACAAAAGAAGTATTGCTGTTACCATGGGTTGGATGTAATATTAGTTCTGGAACTTGGCACCATAATCAACCTCTGATCGCGCCGGAATTTTTTAACGAGTGTTTGAACGAAACGAGAGGGATCTGGAATCAGTTTGTGAGGCCGGTGAGTACTAGCTTCGCGATTCTGTTTTCCCATTTACATTTAGCGAAAGTATACAATTTATTTTTCTAACGGAATAAGCTTAACTATAATATGTAGCTAGCCAGCTCCAAGTCATCAGTTCAGTTATCCAGCTATCCAAGGGAACAAGAATTCTTGATCACCAGTCAGCCTCTAAAGTTTCAGCAGGAGTACGTTTATCTAGGTCACTTACTCACAGGGGCGTCTTGACAACTCAGTATCTCCCAATTAAGTGAAATGTATTCGATATTTGGTGAAATCGGAAATGTGTTGCATATTACCCTTTGCGTGGGTCTGCAATTCGTTAAATGCCGCCGGTTGTAACACCACAAGAAAGCCTAATATAATTCACAACGAAATGCTCCATGTAATCTCATACGCCTGCGCATAAAAAAAAAAGTTGGTCACCATCCTTCTAAAATAGTTACACTGACCAAGCGGCGCGCTCTATGCCTGTTTCCTTCGTCAGAGCATAATCATTCGCCGATTGAGCATCACCTGGCCCAGCGGTCGGTGTTGAATAGCGCCACGAACGCCTACCGCCTGGAGCGCATTTTGCGCGACATGACGTCGATGAACAACGTCCTCGAATTTAGCGGATTCGAATATCCATCATATGCAAATTGCAGATTTCATTTTAAGGCAAAGGAGTATGTGTCTGACAATATTAAATAGGGGACACCGTACAACAGCGGCGGGAGAAAGCACCACATGGTCGAAGTGGGTGCCGCCGCATTATGCTGGATAGAGATGGCGTAGGCGTGCCGGTGATAATAAGAGCTGCTACGCACTTTGATTCAGCATGCTGATTTCATAGGCGTTTCAGGAGGTGTGATTTGCTCTTCTAGGACAGTAGAGCGCGCCCCGCAGCGTGCTTGTGAAGAGGTGGAAAAAAAGGAAAGTCCCAGAGATAAAGAAATTGAGGCCTCGGGGTTCGTTTTAGCAGAGGTGTACCTCGGAATCATAGTTTTATTTGTCCTTCAATTATTTTATAGTTCATTAGCCCAATGACAGTACAGGTAATTCTCTTTGGTGCGTTGTGACAAAACTTAGGTCTGCGAAACGTTATCGCTCCTCGTGTGAAAATCTGTCAATCGTTGTTCCGCAGCTTGTGCAATTGTTTTACGCGACATAAAACGACAGAACGTTGTGTATAATTGTGCTTTTTGGCTACGGATGTTATCTTCGCGTAGTACAGTGAAATAAATGATCTTGCTTCTCTACGACAGAGTGGTGCAGTATACAGATTTAATTTACGCACTAAACTGGATACCTTTAGGAATCTATAAAACACACTAAACTTTCAAATAACAGGTTTCCTCTACGTGCTATCACAACTTTTTTCTTCTTGCTTTTTTGTTTCTCTAAGCCTACGCAATACAGCTGGTAGGAAATGTGAATGTATCACTGAAATGTTTTCTGCTTACAGAACTGAATACCAGCTCTAGCTTGAAAATGAGAAAAACGCACTTCAGCATTCAAGCTCGCGTAGGGACATTCGGAAGACAGAAAGAAGATGTGCTTTTCGAATATTCTCTGCTAGAATACGACTTTCACTCACGCTCCGTCAAAGAAAGGGCAGCTTTAGATCAACCAGCCGTACCCATGTGAATAAACATTTATCCTACGCTGTACACCTCCGCATACACATTGAGCTGGAGAACGGAGCCCGCATCGTCAACAGGTATGAGCCCAAGCATGACCAACCCAAGCAGCGTCACCACAAAAAAACGTCATTGTCATTCTTCTTGCAAGTAAAAATGTGGCTGCAGTTTGTGGCAACACACAAATAATATATAAAACATAACAATCATGACGCCAAAGCATAATTGTGCACCCAGAAATGAAATTTATAGAGAAAAAAATAAAGATACTTTTTTTTGGTCGTTCGCATCCTCCCCTTTATAAAGGAAACGCAAGTCCACCGCATCATGACAGTCACGACGCAATATTACATGATCGTTACAACGATATAATGGCATTGATCGTTAAAAAAGCGCAAAACTTTAGAAGAAGCATAACACAACACATCCATCCAAACTGTCTTAGAATGGTATGATAAAGCTTTATGTAGAGAGGGATGACTCGTCGGCCTATTAAGGGTAATGGAGTTGGGGAATTGGGAGATGAGGACAGGGCCAGCCACCGAGGTTACCACCGAGGTGGTACCCTCATGGTTACACCATGTGTAACCATGCCACCCGCATGGTTACACCATGTGGAGAATTCTCGATTCCGTAGCAAAGGCGAACAGCGCTGGCAGGACACTGTCAGCCTCCGCCGATGGCCGGGTCCACTCCTCGAAGCTGGCCACTTGCCCCCGGTGCTTTCGTCGGAGGGCGCCATACTTTGGGCACTCCCACAACAAGTGCCTGATGGTTGGCGCAGCTGCCGTTTTACACGCTGGGCAACTTGTCTGTATAAACCGATGCGTTTCTTGTGAACGCGTAATAAAACTGTCCACAAAGGTTCTTTTGTTCCCTTTTTTATTTATTTATTCCCTGGCACTTACTTACGTTCTTTTAGGGTCTCGTTGTAACAGACTCTGCAGTGCGCGTGCCAGTCGAACTGAGTGTGCACGAAACAATGTTTTAATGTCTGATAACGCCACATTTAGCGGCACACAGACTTGACAAAATTATGACATGACAGAATTATGACGCATGGGGACAGCACATCGCTCGAATAACCACCGTTCAGTCGCCGATTACGAAACTTGTCGCTCGTGTCTAAAATAAAGAACTAACGACAAAAATAATCAGTTTGGGCTGTTGTCGCACACGTGCAAAAGCAAAGCAAGCTGACAAATAAAAGAAATACGTTTGTTTCAGGGAAGATTCAGAGAGTGTTAGCAAGTAATCACGGAGAAGAACACGAGTTCATTGGTTGCTGATAGACCTACCTTTGCAAGAGTTCCTATCAATCGCTCCACTAGAGTGGTGGTTTCAAGTATATTTCGTGCCAAGCGCCCCGTTGTCTGTATACTATAGGGTAGCTGTTCTGGCAGCATCATTTTTGCGCGAAACAGTAGGCGAATAAACAAAACCGAGAATGACGAGGTTGGACAAGGCGCATTTTGGCATCGCACGCACTATCCATGCAGTGTGCCTCGCATTTTCGACCGGATCGCCCACCTTACAAAACGTCCACCAGTAATAGCGTTGTATGTTATACCATACAGGGCCGGTATTTTGTAGCGATGCCTTTCCGGTAATAATGCCTTTTCGCGCTTATTGCGCTTTTTCAGTGGTCGGAGATACGGTCCGCTCACGTTATCAACGGGATCAGCCGGCCGTGAGCGGTGGATGATAAGACTAGAGTAGAATAAGTCATAAGGCATCGCTACAAAATCGCCGCCCAGTAATCAAATATGTCTCACACCCCAGAGGAACCTAAACGCCTTCGTTCTAAATGTCCTACGTCTGCGCGGGAACACGGCACCAGTTATGCTTGTGTGCGGTGGGCCTCAAGGTCTGAGTCCCTCAAAGAAAAAAAGAAATACCTTACGCTACGCATCGAGTGTCGCCACATTCTAAATAACGATTTGTGTCCGCAGAGGGTCACGAGCCATTTCGCTCGGAATTTCGTTCGCTGTGCGGATGCATCTCAAGTCCCTAAACGAGATTCGAATCCTGCTACAATATTCGAGTCTCGGAACGGAGCTCAATAGACTGACATATCAGCTCATCAGTGCTGCCTTATGCGTTGAGGAACTACTCCTCCACGCATACGATAGCATTTACGAGTTTTCTCAACATAACGCCGCTTCAATGTGGCATTAATGCTTTTAAATAGCTAATTTCCCCCAATACTGCTGAAGGTTAAAACATATAAGTGGTGTTTGCTGCGAGGCTTCTCTAAGCATTGTTGAAAGACTTTAAAATACCTTAACTCATTCTTTATGTGGCAGTCGTATAAACTTGCGGTATGCAATAATGAAGGTTCTTTGGGGCAAATCCTGTTTTGTATGTGTGTTTGGTGTTAAGTCCTGTTCCGCGTATTCTTAAGTTGCCAATGTGCGAATTCAGTTTGTAAATAAACTACCTACAGTAATGACTTACGAGGGGTATAAGTGTGTCTAAAAAATAAGGTCTGTTAGAGGAACCTGCGGTGGTTGGCATGGGGCTGAAGAAAATCAGAATTGTAGACCATAAACAGTTATATCTTATGGAAAATCAGTTCTGCGGAAGCCCCCAATACGGAGGAAGGTTCATGAATGGGAAAAATTGTCCATTTCATGACCCCCCCCCCCAACTTGCGGAGTTCTGCAGCACAGATTTGCCATATTCAGTTTCCCTATGCTGCGAATGGTCGATCAATTCGCCGTCGCGCTGCGGCCTGCTAGCCTCGTGGTTACTTCAGATGGTCGACATACCACCCCCGAAAATTGTTGGTCGCGGCTTCAATTCCTGGACCAACTGCGAACTTTCTTTCGCTAATAAACCCGTATATATCTAATTTGTAGCTTCGTGCTACAATCTGGTAGATGACATTTTTTTCTCTTTCATGAAAAGTATATTATTCGCCTATCCAGACTGTCGTACGAAGCAGAAACAAAACGGATTTTGAAGAATGCCGTCGTATTGCTCGAATGAGAGCAATACGACCACAAGGACTTGAGTCAGTTTGAAACGACGATTCTAGAGCTACGGGAACAGCCGCTTTTATACGGGGGAAAAAGCTATGACTGTATTGGTGTTCACAAATGGAGTTATCCTCCTGGAAATATATGTCCCTAAAGCCCATTTGTCTTCCGCCTATGCCGTGCTCCAGCTTGAAGGAAGGCTTACCAAGGAGTGGAGGTAAACGACCTGCTAAGCGAGTGGTTGCCATCGCGCCGCATGTGAGCACGACGCGGTGACCGGAACACATACCCCTTTTGGAACCACCCTGTCTTTGCTGCATTATGAAAACATGACTGCTGTCTAAGGGGGCGTTAACCTACTTCTAGGGCAGACAATGTCCTTCATTACAATCTGGCTCCCAATGACGGAGAATGGACGAAAAGAAGAGAGGGACGTAGAATAGAAAAAAAAAACAAAAAAACATAGATGCTAACAATAGCGATTGTCCGGCGGAATATCCAGCACTCAACAAACGGAAGCGAACCCTGTACCGCATTTTGACTGAAGAATTCGGTTCGCAAGGCAAACTAAAACAATAAACTGTTGAGAATGACATTGAATTACATTGCTGAGCAGCAACTGCTTTCGGGGCATCACATCCTAAATGAGGCAACATTTGCTAAAGCGGCCTGCGAGTGCCAAAAACCTTATTCAGCAGGGCGATACCTTTCTTGGAATTGGAATTAAAAAAATCTCCACGCTCCCTTGCAATGGCTACCGTTTTGCTGAACAGTAATGCAGTATTTGTTCACTGCTCCTTGCATTGCCTTTTGTACGTGTTTAGATGCTTCAGAAAACACTGCAACTGCTCTAAATTTACTCGATATTGCGTCGACTGGGACCATGGTCCAGGATCGTGCGTCAGCTGTGTGAGTATTCTCGATTTAGTGCTCAAAGAACGGTGTCTTCCGCCACACTGTACAAGCTTGATAATCATCCCTTGATGATGTAAGAAGACAAACGGGCAATGGCGGAAAGATATTTCGCTTTCACCCATACTCTATATAAATCGCAGTCATGACGCACCTGTGTCTCACCTTTTAACACGGCTCTTCAGTTCATCAAGAAGCCTAAAATTAACGCCTCGAGCATACCCACATATGATGATACCAGTCTTGATCTCACTGCGGTAATATTTAGTACCGATTCCAACGTCTATGAAAATTCGCGGGATGGTGTTTTCTAATTAAGGGCAGCACAATAATTAAAGCAAGAAGCGGATTATGTGGCTAGATGGAATACGAACACTGGACTGGACTGGAAAAACTTGATTTGCAGAAGATTTTTTTTTACAAAAGGATATAAACACAATATCAAATATTATCCCTTTCTTTGTGGATAAGTATCACGGTGGGAGGTACTATCAACCTCCATATTTCCAGCTAGGAAATCACATGCCATCGTGAGCTGCGTACGAAAGAAAAGGAGAAATGAACTGAATGACTGTATCTGCTAAACAACGAGAATTCCGTTTATTATGTTGCTGTGCTAGCAGTCTTGGAAGGGGCCTGTAAGCAAAAGGGACTGGTTTGTTGTAAGTAATCGCAAACGGTCATCCTGCTTCCTGCCTTTTTCAGGAAAAAGCAAAGGAACAGTTTAAATTTCACTACAAGGCATTTCCCTTGTCTTAGCATTGGAGTATGTCGCCTCAAACATTTGGATGCCTCAAACATTGTTTTATGAACGAGTTTTGGCCCTGATCCAAGGGGTGAGTAAATCCAGAGGTTGCTCTGTTTAGTTCGATCCGAAATACGCTAAACGTAATGCATTCGCTAACTGCGAACTGTCTTTGTCAACTGCGAAACGAACATTTCGTTTTTACCGAAACTTCATTGCTCGCGCGTTAATTAGACAAAGCCAAAAGCTGCTAATGAGTCACTGTGAATATGACGACCAGTAGATGGAAGGTGGCCCAGATAGTCGACCGGCAACCAGCAGTTAGTCAATTGTTCTCCCTGTCGTTGTGCTATACGTTCTTTAGACTTCTCCAATTTTCTTGGTCATTGTTTTCCTAAGGTGTAACTGAGCCTCTTGAGCGGCGTACGAATGCTATATTAGCGGAAGTAACACTTATCATCTGTCCACTTCCAATAGGACACGTTCTGACAGATGTCTGTCAAACACTACTTTTCTTTAAAGCGTAGCCCCAGTCGAGTAAAATGTCTTAAACTATACAGAGCAACACGTCGCAACTCATGGCTTAAGCGGGACTGAAACGTTGCTTGTGTATGTGCATGGACACACGTTGCTTTGTTTAATAAACGTTAGGTCACGCCCCATGAACATTAACCTCAGCATAGTGTTCTGCTGGTTTTTAACGCGTAAAGTACAGGCTATGACTCCGTAGCCATGCTCCAAGCGTCGTTCGAAGCTACCTGTGTGGTGCTGTAGGCGCGGAAGACTTCACGCGTATTCTTCGCCACTTGAGTTGCGATGCGAACAAGTAAACACATAGGGGAAAAGGTGAGCTATAACTTCAGTGCCATCGGTGTGAGCAGGAGGTGCCTCATGCACTGGCATCGGCTGCGACCGCCGTTTGAAACCAATCTCTCCGACAGTAGTTGGCTGTGGAGCCCGTTTAAATGTTAACGAAGGTTCTTTATTTGGATACTAACATGGCAAGGAGAAGGATATGATTGCCCCCTGGACTCCTCATACATTACAAGCATGTAGGTCTATCGTGTGTTCTGACTAAAGGAAGCCATGTGTTTCTGAAAAACACACGGAAGCACGGGCCCTCAAAAATGGCTGTTTCGCAAAGAGTGATACAGGATACAGAGCGGGACTGCTGATGCATGTCCAACGAATAAAAGCGACGGCTTCCATAAAAGGCTTGGATTCACTGGGCCGATGTAAACTCGACGCGAGTCAGCACTCCATGTCGCGTCCATTCTATACTGGAAACTCGTCAGACCTGTAGCGGGCAAACCGGGTGGCTTTATGCTACAAATCACTGAACGGTTACATTGCGATAAATGTTGCCTTTCAGTGATAAGACAGTGTCGCAGGCTGTTGACAAACATTCTTTCGGACTAGTAACTGAAAGACGAGGCATATCGCAACTATGAACAAACTGCAAAATGTGCAGGCAAAGACAAGTTTCTATTATGCACAAGCAGCTTTAATTTACTGGTAGCGTCCACGGCGGTTTCGTTGATGCAAGGCAGCACCACCTTTGTCACAGCACGTGACAATACGTGCTTGGGACAACCTTAGTGAGTGAAACGAATTCATTACTCATAGTAGCTTATGAAGAGCCGCTGGGGACGGCCTACTCTAGGATGTTACTTGTCTTCTGCGCGCGAGGCGGCGACCACCACTTGGTCCAAGGAGCGGCGTGAGCCTACTCACCGTGTCCAAGGGACGACCGTGCGGGAGCTAGGGATGTCGACGCTGCAGCTTCGGCGCTGATCGTCGTTGAGCTGCACTCTGATGAGCATCGGGTGGCAGAGGCCGCCGCTGCTCGAGCTCTTGGACGGTGACGAGATCAGGAACAGAGGCCGGCCACTGTGGCGCTTCGGCGATGATGCTTCGCCAGTCCGGCCGCGACACTTAGACTCTGCCATTGTACCGTATTCAGTTCACGCACCACACAAAAACAGCAAGTTCTCGGCACCTCTCGACGCACTCGAATGTCTCTAAGCGTTCGCCTCAATGAACCGATAAAGTCAGCCTGTGAAGGACGCTCGCCGATGCTACTCACACCCGCTTACTTTGAAATACGACGCTATGTCTTTAATCTGAGCTCTTAAGCAACCGTATTAGAGAACTACCACTTCCTGTAGCTGGGCCAACGCTTGGCGTTCCTCTAGAATCGCCTGTACGCTCGCCTGGCCCTCGTCCCCTTTGCGTACTTTGAGTCTACTGAGGATTGCTGATGCCCTAAGGTTGCTAGGCCAACTTAGCCTGCGACGCGCCGTTGGCCCGATGGTCCCTTGTGAACTTCGATGCTTGGTCCTTTGAATTGATTCAGTTACGCGACTGGTGCGCGTTTGGCTTCTTTCCAGCGCACCTCGAATGACTGTCGAGACCTGTGTTTTATGGTCACCGACGGCCTATCGCTGGCTGTGGTTAATTTTGGTCTTTTCGACAACTAAAGTGCAGTCTGTCTACTCCTACAATGAAAAAATTAGACTACGCACTACGCGCACTACTCTGCTTTAACTTCATACACTTGTAAACACTCTATGCGGACAATGCTAAAGGGAGTAACGATGCAGTCTGAACGAAAGCGCGCAAGAAATTCGTGTTAAAGAACCCTGCACATAGTCGCAAGGCTAAATAATGTCATTTTAATATAAACTTCTAATCGACCAACTCCGTTAAGTGAAATGATTTGCCCTCAATGAAAAACCCCCACCTGTTACTCTATCCTTCTAAAGCTTTGAAAGTTTCTCAGCAAATCTTTGTTCACTAATTTAGAAGTTGAGACGTGGTTTCTTTAACTATTCTCACACAGTAATACGCTGTTACATGGAGGGCTCTCGTAAGTATGCCGCCTGCTTTAAAACTCAGCTTTCTACAAGTCCTCAGATTAATAAAAGAACCACTGAACCCGACAACAAGCGCGCTCTAAGTGATAGAATGTCATGTGTGTATTGAGCTACCTTATTTGAAGTTAGTTGGGCACAGAGGAAGCCTACACAGATTCAAGGCAATAAGATGGGTACTCGTAGGTTGTCTGATCATTCGAACTTTTTCTACTCACGTGACAACATACATTTCGATGAACTTGCGAGGTTAGAAGTATCTGCGGCTTTTCGGGACTCTTAAGCTCATCAAAAGAAAATTATTAAGGTATCAATATTCAAGAACAGCAAGCTTTATCGCTGCGGGGTAAAAAGCGTCGGGCTCAGCAAAAATATAGGTCTCTCGGGGTGAAGTGCTCCTCATGGTCGTTGAATAGTATTCGATTGCTGATAAAATTGTGCGTATTGAAAATCACGTTTGATGCATATGTGAGAAGTGAACAAAAATAAGTTTACTGGCGCTCTTAAATCAAGCTGTCAGGTCTTGATTTACTTTACTGTTCGCAACAGTTCATCCAATGCAGTACTCGCAATGAAGTAAGCGTTTGTACGATTATCTACAAATAGAAAGTAAGGCGCCGTAATAAGAGTTGCTGCATGAATTTCGGATCACATGTCAACGCAGCTTCAGCATAAATGTTCGGTTTAAATGCAAGTTAGACTTGAAGCAATAGTTGGTCACTTTGTTTTAATCACTTTGTTTTAAGCATGCTGTGTTATATTTAGCAGCAGTGCTTGACAGACTAAAAGTACGCAGTGAAAATTGGGCGAATATTACGAACAACTCGCTCGTCCAGCTAGAAAAATAATCAATATGCCAACTACTTATTCTCTGGGGACAGCCTTCTCTACATCCAAAATAAATTCAACCCTAAATAACAGCTTCTGAAATGTGACACTCGTTTTCTGTGCGTCAAAACTGGGAACACGACTAAGATAAGGCAGCGATTACATAAGAATACAGACGGTAATGTTACAGCCAGAAGGCAAAATACTTTGTCGTCTGACAGTCAGTAAAAACAAGATAGGTGCGTCCTTCGACTACAGCTTTGTACAAAATAGTTTTATCTAAACTCTAACAGCACAGTGCATATACAGGATGTCACAGTGTGATCTGGCTACTATCTACTAGAGAGGTGGGCAGGTTTCCATTACGGTCACCTAAAACTTATTCTAGCGTACAGAGGCGATACAAGAATGACGTCGCAGCATTTAAGCAACGAGATGTAATTGCGTCGTACTTCAAAGTGGAAGAAGCCCACAGTAAGTTTATTTTACTTGGAAAGTCAAACTTTTCGAGTGGTTGCGACGGGAGCGTTGCTTTGGAATTTATCGGCAGCAGGGTCTGTCTGCGCGCAACCGCACTTGGCACAGCGCTGTCCAAAAATGTGCACACACTGTAGTGACTTTCACTCAACGCCCACAGCGTTATACTCAGTAGTTGAATTTGTACGGCACGTAAGCAGTCAAAGGTTCTTCAGAGAACCTTCTGCAATGCATATCCGTTAACGGCAACAGCGAGGAGTAGTGGGCACAGAGGAAGCCTACACAGATTCAAGGCAAGCAACTTGCAAATGTGACGTCACTATGTTTGTAACACGAAATTTTCTATCGCAGGCGCGTCAGTAACAAAGCTTTCACACGAGGTTACATTTCGTTGCAAGTTAATCATTTGGGAGATGCTTTGTCTGAGAATGCGAAAAGTAACGTCATGCCGACAAGCGAAATGGTATCTCAGAGAAAACCTACCTCAACTTCGCACGTGCATGCAAAATTTACACATGAAAGGCCTGCGCACATAACACACGAACTTTTCTACTCGACTTTCGCAGAGACCAAAAGTGTTCGCTCCTCGTCACCGCGAAATCTTTTGATTCCCTGCGTCGTCTCGGCTATACTACTCAAAAACCGAAAAGGCCCTAAGCCCCTCGTTTACGCAAGGTGACTTCAGCTCTCACTCCTACCTCGGTGCAACAGTGTCTTCCTCGGACGACGGTCAACGAGGAATCGAGGGGAGTTGCACCTAGGCAGCTCCACGCAGGCCAAAGAGATAACAAGTGTCAGACAAAGGCTGAGCCTATAGACGCACTGTAAAGCCCGCGTGTCACCGCGGAGGAGAACGTCACACGGGACGAGCTCAAGTTACCAGCGAGGGCCGAGTGAAGCCGGCGAGTCACATGGCGAGAGCGGGGCCGGCCTGAAGAGAGCCCCCGCGCGCGGACGAGCGCCGGGATGTCCCGGCGCCGGCTGAGGGAGGCCCAGGAGCGCCGACCAGGGCGGCGTCGGGCGCAGGCTGCGGGCGCCTCGGCGAGCGTCGACAGGCGGACTGGCCGTTACGGAGCCACCCGCCTTCCAGATGCGTCCGGCATCGATCCGCGCGACTTGCTCAGCACCCTCGAGCGCCCCGTGGCGGGAAATAAGGCGCTCCGGTGGAACCCGGCGTTCGCGCGCGGCGCTTGGGGCGCGCGCGCATCTGAGCGCACCCCGCTCGGCTGTGTTTGCCTGTTTGCGCTATAGAGTACCAAACCATCCATCGCCAGGCACCTCTCAAAGTGCGCTACTCGGCGGCGCGCTTTCCTTTTTGTCGAGCGCAGGTGGCTATGGCTCGTTTCTCTTGGCTCAGTTATAGCAACTTCAGCTGACGGAAGAAGTCGAAGACGCAGCACAAACATGCAGCACGAATATGCAGATAACACGAAACCAGCACCATAAGGCACTTGCTTAATCTGGCAGTGGGCGTTTAATTGACATCCATATTCAGTTAGGGGCGACGCAGATCCTTATGTACGTATATGTTCTCGGCTTGAGGGAAATGTGTATGGTAACTTAACAAGATGGGAACTGGTGCACGTTTGCAATAGCTAAGATGGGACGGATTTATTCTTGGGCGGAACTGAGTGCCATAAGCTAACCGTGCAGAAAAGCGACTATTTACGGCCGCAGTTTCACTGTGAACATTAAATAACTTACCGGGCATTCTCTATAGCTGACGCTGCAAGTAACATCAGGGATCATAGCAATACAAATTAGCGATGGAAAATTTCACTCATGACAGAAGCGGCAAAGCATGATGACGCGTACCACTTTCTTGGACAACTGCATATAAACCTACAAAAATCGTTTATGTTAACACGGTATTAGCCATATTCTAACAAAGTATCTAACCGCGAAAAGTTTGGCATCATAGGGATTTACTGGCTGTGTCAAGTTTTCAATTCTCTTTGCCATAACCACGTACATTTGTGAGGCGACCTTCCAATTTCTTCGCTTGTCGATGATACGTACGCATTCGTTAACATAACCGGAAGTAACGATGAAATCATAGACGACAATGGCGCTTTTCAATATCAGTAACAGTTACTATTCTCCAAGACAACCATTCGGAGAATCATGTCGGTCGCGTCAGTGCGACCTCTCGTTTACACTTGTCTCAACTTCCGCTGTTTTCTGCAGAAATCTCACCGAGAAAGATGGCACTCGTGGATCGCCTTCCTCGGGAACCGAAAAGGCGGAAATTTTCGTCAGCCAGCGAGCAGTGCACGCGCCTTTGAGCAATCGCCAGACAAACGTGCTGAGGCAGGCAGCCAGTCACCCCCTTCCTCTCCCGTGTAGGGCTCCCGGGCGCCCTGGCTCATTTGTTTCCAGGCTGGCGCTGCGGCGTGCGCCACAGCCCGCTGTGGGGCTCAGAATGGATTTGCGGCCGTTCGGTTTGCGGATCTCGGCTGGCCGCCCCAAAGTGACCCGCGGGAGCACTTGAGCCCACGGACCGAGTACAACTGCTCCACGTCCCTGTGAATCTGTTTCCGATCGCTTAGCGACGAGACCACGGTCGCTTAACGGGAGAGGACAACTCCGACGGGCTTCCGCTCAGAGAAAGACGATGGTGCGTAATGGCTTGGAGAACTACAGGAAGCTACTTTTGCTCGGAGGGTGGTGACAAAGCAAACTCACTGGAACTGACCGCACACAGCGCGTCGCTTCAAGCGGTCCTCACTCAAAAGCGGAGTGATGGCGGTGGGCCACGTGCTCTGAGCGTGTGGAGGAGGCTGCAGGAATCTGTGGAGACAACGAGTAAAACCCCGCTGCGACGAGCGAATACCTACAGTGTATTTTACATACACAAGGGATTATTGACCAACCTTTTTCATAGACCAAAAGATGTCGGAAGTAAGCCGTGCTTTCACTTTGTCAACTTGGGGAAATTTGAGCTACTGGGCAACTCTACCCACGTGTTCAAACAGGTTGCCTCTGAATTGCCTCAGCAACACGCATTCCACTGTAGATGTACTCCACAAGTAGGACTGCCCTGAGAATGATTTACAAGAAACCGATTGAGGCTCCTTGCTACAGAATTTAATTGCAAATGGCAGGGCGCAAGGGACTGAGGCAGTATCTTTTAATAAAAAGTGGTTTCATTTGTATTTAAGCAACGTCATAGTACTACGTACGACTTTTCCCAAAAGTGATTTTTAAAATGTGATGTGGCCTCACAAATTTATTAAACGCAGGTGGGAATGTACGAGAGAATAGCTTAGTGAGCAAACAGAATCAGCCAAGACGCCGAACAGCGTCTAAACTAATGAAACTTGATTAGAGGCCTACGTGTGTAAAGGAGCTGTGGGCTAGGTAGCCAAAAAAGTATTATTAATGCGCGCTTGTTGTTCTAAAGGAGTTTTAAGAGGATATTTATATGCCGACCAGAATTAGAATATGTGTAAGTAAATTTGAGGTTTTCTGCACTCAGAATGTTATATTATGTTGTGTTGGTTTCTTTTTGACAGTGTCGATATTGCATGTGTATTATATACCTTTAACATTCTGCGCTTATAACTTTTTTTCGGTGCACCATCTTCTGTCCATCGCTTGTGAATGTCAGTGATATAACTCCGCTTTTTTCCTGTGACAAGGGATAGCAAGCGCCATTTCCTGCAGGTAACATCTGATCCAATTATGACAATTTAAAAAGAGCCCTAGAGTTATCCCAACAACTTAAGCATCCTTACGACTATATTGCAAAGTTGCTCACATTGCAGAGTCTCTCTGTATAATAGGACAGACAAGAGTGCGCGAAAGAAATCGCGGTTGAATAAATTTTTTTACAAAATAAACCTTTTTTTATGCCGCGTGAATAAACAAGACGCGGAGAAGCCATTCCTCCAAAAAAGAACATGCGCATTCTTTACCCATGCGAATATGCGAAGCCCCGCATTGGAAAGAACTGCAGGATGCACAGGCACAAAATATCACACTACTACCATTTTCCAATATCCTTTTCGCGAATGTAGACGTTGGAAGAGTACGCCGTCGTTGCTACTTTCACTTGAACCAGTGCGAGCGGCGACTATATACAAAGGGCACGATGCAACGCCTGCTTCAAGGACTTCGCCGACACTTTTACGACCCCACTATGCCTAAGAAAAAAATAGAGTAGGACGAAACACGATACTGGAGACACATTCCTAGCTAGAATCTGCCGGCTTTGCATCATTTGATAGCAACCAGTTAGGCACTTTACCGCTTAAAGCGTTAGACAGAGGAAGAGAGAGTGCTTGAGCTAAGAGAGGAAACACAGGGACATTTACTAGACCCGTCCAGTTGGCGGACGCGGACTGAAGAAAGTGGGACAAATAAATAAATAAATAAATAAATAAATAAATAAATAAATAAATAAATAAATAAATAAATAAATAAATAAATAAATAAATAAATAAAATGAAAGGCATAGTATTCCAATGCGTGGGACGCACTATATATAGCGCTCCTCAATGAGGCCTACCTAATTGGATATACTCTCTGGAGCCAGACAAGGTCCTCGTCACATCGTCGCAGAAACTTCGTCGCGACAGCGTAAAGCTTTTACGCACTGAGTAACTGCATAAATAATAATAGTTATTATTATTCGGGGCTTTTACGCCCAAGAGTTATAGAGTGAGCTAAGAGGGACGCCGTAGTGGAGAGTCCAGAAATAATTTTGACAGCATGAACCTAAAACAATTTACTCGAGTGTTTCACAACGATAGCAATTATGGATTGTGACCCTCTTGAATTGGCATCTGTCCTTGTGGCCGCCTTGATGCCCTGAAGTAGAGCACGAGTACTTATTGGCCAGTTGCATGGTTCTAAGCTCACGTGCTACGCGACGCTTGCACTGGAAAGGATGTTCCACAACCACCGCCACGACCGTGAGGAGGCGCTGGTTTACACTCCGATAGGGCTAATCTCGTACACAGACACAGGTACCCAAAATGTGGGCGCGAGTACGGCCGCCAGTGGTAGCTGTTGTAGCACGGCGCGTGCAATTCCAGAGATGTTGGTTCTGCCCCCGCCTGCGGCAAGTTACGTCGACATTAATTTAACGTTTTTCTAATTACTTATATATTTCAGTTAAACATAATAATCAATTTCCCTTATGCTTTCTTTGGATTCATTGCGTTTTCTTTATGCGGTTGCAACCAAGAAAAAATTGAGCCTCTCGGATCCCATTATTCTTCTCGTTTATCGGTCCCTGCTTCTCGTAACGCGTGCAACACATGTAGGCCCACAACAGTCTCGTATTGAGTGCTTGCTGCAATATCATCAATGGCTTCAAGCAGTAGACATTTATGTAAGCCTTACATGCGAAAAGTAATTAATCATGCCGAAACCATCGGACCCTGTGCTTAATGCTTGTGTGCTACACGTACCTTGTAGTCAACACGCGTTATTTATATTTTTATGCGCAGATCAAGCACTAAGCTTTGCTTAAGGCAGGGGTGCCTGCCCCCACGAATCATAAGCCCCCGCAACCGAACCAGCGTTATTGACTAATACTTATCAGATTTCGTGCTCAAGGGTTGTGTGTTAGAAAATATAGCGTGTAGGACCCAAGGGTCCCAATTACTCTAAAGGTACCAAACAAAACCATGGAAAAGGAAGAGTCACGTACAGTCGACGGTCTCTAAAATTGTGCAAACTCGCTCATTCTCATGAACACTTTGAGAAACATTGCAACTTTTGTTTTTTAGTTCACTTCCTTCGGAGTGCAGCCGTAGTTCAGCATCTGTGTACTCTTGCTCGGTGTAGAAGAATGCCATGAATACTGAACCATCGCGCTGGTTTAGCGAAATAATAGATAAAAAATTAAAATAAGAAATAAAATGAGGGTTTGATTGAGGATAATGGTGTCTCCGTGCTAGGTCTGTCATATTTTTTGTAAAGATTAATGAATAAGGAGATGTTCAGACCAACAAAATGGTGGCGGCTACTCCTTTTCACATGAGAAATATGGAATATTTTACAAGTCCCACAGCATAACAAATGTAAAACAAACACATTATCTTCAAAGCACAAAAACAAATAAATCCTCAAAGCACAGAATGTCGCAAGAGAAAAAAAATGACACACATCGCTGGTTAGAACGAAAATGTATAATGTCATGCATATAGACATCGTAATGTATAAAATTAATTTACAGCCGGCAAAAATGTACGTGCATTTCTTATCTTAGTACTTATCGACATTATTATTGTGATCAAATGCCAGCTAAAGGACATGAAATTATATTTCAGTGGCTACCTGGACATACCAGCATTGCTGGCAATGTCCTCGCCGACGAAGCCGCATGGTCTGCCCATCTAGAAGCCCTACCAATTCCAATACCCTTATCCAGAACTGAAGCAGCAAGAAAGCTGCATATCGTGGCTAAAGATATGATACAACAATATTGGTCTTCTTTCAACTTCCCGAAGTGGCATCTTCATAGACTTGATCTATCCCTCAAGATAAAAGGGCCATCAATAGTTTCCCGCGCTGAGGCGACAAGTATTGTGCCGCCTCTGGCTCCGGGTGGCATTTACAAGGCACACTCGTTCCGCATTGGAATGGGGGATACACGCAAGTGCGACTCTTGTGCAACTATAGAAACAATGGAACATATCTTATGTTTCTGTCCCCAGTACGACATTGAGCATGAAGCTCTCCGGACAGCTTTGAACCAGCCGGACTCTAGACCATTTTCCGAAATGCAGATCCTTGGACCATGGCCATGCGCGTCGATGGCACAGAAAGCGACGAAAGTGTTGTTGAAGTATCTGAAGTCGACAAGTCTTGGCGACCGTGTGTAGACTTGGTGCGAACCTTCAAATGCTCGCGCAACTGTGCTCTCTCTACTCCTCTCTCTCTCTTTTCATCCCTATACCCCCTCCCCCCAGTGCAGGGTAGTAAACTGGACGTGCGTCTGGTTAACCTCCCTGCCTTTCCTTTCTTTTATTTCGCTCTCTCTCTCTCTCTCTCTCTTTATGATCAATCAGTGCTCGCTTCTGAAGAGTAGCTGCTGGCCAAGTTCCTAACGGCTTGTTTAGACACATTAGTCTGCGATCAAGCCTCGTCACTGTGGACTCCGGTCGCGTTCTTGGTTCAAAATATTTGCGACATTGTAAAAGATGTTTAACATCCTCATCTGCGCTTCCGCATTTGCAGTGAGGATTTTGAGCCCGGTCTCTGCGACACAGAATCTGTTTGCTGTAGACGGTATCCAGTTTCAGATGAGGGGTAAGTGCTCATAGACGCTTATTGAGCCCTATTTATATATGAAGTTCAATAGAGGATCAGCATAATAAAGATCGAAAGTCATCAGTCCCGTAGAACCACTTTCTTCTATCATTGTGGGTGGGCTGATGTGCCTCTTAAAGTGTAACGTATTTCAGATCTAGTTAGGGGGAAGTATGGCAGATGTATTCGCTTTACGTGTATGTCGGAACGCTGCGTGAGCTGCAGAATTTCTGGGTAGAACTTGTTGCTGGGCGAGTTGGTTGACATCTGAGGACTTAGAAAGAAAAGTAGGAAACGACAGGTTAGGCGCTCAACCTTTCGTTTCCTACTTTTCGCTGAACCTGTCGTTTCCTACTTTTCTACTACGTTTCGTACTTTTCTACGTTTCCTACTACAGCGCCTAACCTGTCGTTTCCTACTTTTTTTTCCAAGTCTTTCTTTTCCTGTTCGCGCTACCATGCTTTCCTCAGAATTTCTGGGTATGTTACAGCATCCCAGTATCCACTGAAAGACGTGCTGCGCCTCGATTCCTATAGTATGTTCCTTTGGCGTCTCGTACACTAGGCAGTGCATTCAAGGATTTTGCGCTTGAGTTGTTAAGAAACGCAAGTGCTGCTTGCGAGTCACTGAAATTAACCCATTTTTGTGCATCGCGAGTCAATGTAAAACGAACTGCAGACAGGATAGTAAACTCTTTGGCTGTTTCCGACTGCACAATAGAGCCTAATAGTTTTTTGCACATTTAACTGAGGGATGACAAACGGAGATGTAGAGGAATCGGGAAAATTCGAGTCATCTGTATATACATGAGTGTAGTCAGGGTATCGCATATAATGCAAAAAAAAAAAACCACTTTCAACGTGGCCCTGTGCAGACAGGTGCATTCTACGCTGTTTGTTATTCACTATCAAGAGGGGTTTTCTACTGCGCATTACTACTACGTTACCGTTGCTGTCGACATGATCATCATTTTACGGGTATGATCAGAGCCCCGTGGTATCTATTAACTTCATGTGCCTGTGCTCACTCCGGGCAGCCATCTGCCATGCAGTATTAGAGGCGACGTCAGTGTTATAAACACGTATCTTCTTTCAACGGAAGCTTTCTTTATCCGAGTTTTCTAGGCACAGGTGCAGCATTCCTGATTATTTTGTGGCATAAAGCTGCTTCCTGTACTTTCAGCCTAAAAGTGACATGTCAGTGGAAACACGTGTCTCGAAATATATATATATATATATATATATATATATATATATATATATATAACGTACATTGCACGCACTGTGGGAATCAATTCTGTCCGACGCATTTTTCAGCTCGCTGGGTGTCCAGCATAATTGGAGGTTCTGAAAAAATTTGCAGGATGCTTAAGCTTCACCTTCAAGAGTGGAACGCGATAGCATTCAAAGATCCTTGACTGTTTCTCACACTTCCCGGCAACTGCAGCTTATGTAACCGTAATGTTTACCGGGAAACGCTGGCGGTGAACGCTATGCACGAAGGCGCACTTTCTGGTAGAAACGCGGCCTCTTTCGTGGACCGGCCTTCTTTTATTGTTCGCACTTTTAATATTTCAGCTTGAGAAGATTTAGCATAAAAGGCATGCGCTGTCGGTGTTTGTGGGCTCTCAACTGTTTGTGGGCTGTCACTCTGAAAATTCCGAGGAATAACTTTGGAAAGAATGTAAGACAAAGTGCGAGCAACTTTAGTGGTAAAATATATTTGGAGGGCCTGCGTGGTTGGGGGCGATTTTCTCGGCCGCGGGCGGCATTGCCGACACCGACACCGGATTTCCTGCGACACGGGACCCTAAACGCTATCGCGTTAAAATGTTGTCAAATGGACCAACGTATTTGGGTACGGCGAGTAAATGTGTGTGACGCGAGTGTATGCATATGGGATGACAACAGCAAGACGACGACGACGGTGACGACGATATTATGACGGCAATAGCATGGCAATGGCATCTGCTTCTTTTTCTTTCTTTTTGCTCAGGAGAAAAGTTACGACCCGTTCCGTTGCGATCTGGGCATCTTCAGAAGATGGCACAATGCCATAGAGCCTCTACGTTGCGTTAACTGCTAGGAGGAAAGGAATGAGGAATGTGGGCGAATGTGGGCTGGGGAATGTGGGCGATCCAGAAGGCCGATACCGCCCAACTACAGCTGCCATGAGAGACGAATGGGAGATACTGGCATGCTCTCGCTTGTATAAGCAAGTTGTCGCTATGCGACGTGACGAGTGCGAAAGGCAGTGATAAGCTTGTTGCCGAATGAAAACTTGCACGCGCGTACGTGTTCTCGCTCTCACTGTGCGGCGCGACACATGCGCCAGGGGTATCAAACTGCTAGTTGTCCTTGCTACACGAGAAAATAATGCGTGTTCTTGTGGTGTAATAGTTAGATCATCGGGCTGTTATGGTGGGGGTCTGAGTTTCGATCCAACCCTCAATCACCTGAATTTGTTTTAGGCCCGAACTTATGCGAGACGAGAATCTACCTATCTACGACACAGTGACTGGTACGGGTCGAACAATCATTTCCATTGAAAAGAGAGAGCGTGCCTTTATAGAGAGTGAAGGGCACGTCGTGGGTAAACAGGCGCGAAGACGACCTGTGCCATGACCATCCGAACTGTGAGCCATCAGACGTTTACACCATAGCAGGGTGCTCAGGATGAATTTTGAGCATGCACTTTGGCGTGAAACTGCGCGAATAGCCCAGCGTTTGGTGGCTTGTGTTAATTTCTTTTGTCTGCCTTCGTTGAACCAACTAGCCCATCGGCGCGCGCTTCTGCGCAATTACATCGTGAATGCGGCTGTCGATAAATTCATTCGCTGTACATGGTGCTTGGCGTTTGATTCCACCTTTACGGTATTGTTTTACTAGCCCAGATATGTACAATTATGGTAACTTGGCCAGAAAATTAATAACATTAAGGTAAATTTTTTCAGCATATTTTTCGCCAACGTTTAATATAGAATCAATCAATCAATCACAACTACAATGAGGACCATAAAATAAAGGTTCACAGCAAGAAATAAGGATAGTACGAGACTGGTAGCAGTGTTCGCGTTGTTAAAATGCCACGCCTGTGTCCAAACGTTCTGATAACTTAAGCCTCGTAAATAAAGAAAGAAGGAAAAAGAGAAAAACTGCTATTTTTTTCGAATGCTTATGGCCCATTTTTTGGAAGGTTAGCAAGCACCGGTATTTGAAATTATACGAGCGTGCCTTCATTTTGCATGTTGCCGTTCTCGAAAAGCGATAAAGCCAGCACTGACTTAAATCAGGACAACACTTGTGTTGCGAGAAGCATTTATTTTTTTCGGAAGCATGCTTTCCGTATCTGAAGATGGCCAAAATGGCCGGATCAGAAGCATACCGTGGAGGGCAGTGGACTCGGAATTCAATCCGCAGAACCAATGCCATTTTGGATAAGCCGAAATGCGCTGTATTGCGCTTCGAATATTGTTTTCTTTACCGCGGCTGCCATAGGTTGGCCAATATTATCCTATTAGTCCAAATAGAGTGAAAGCTCACAAAAATTGGGTGGTGTTGGTTCAAGCGGCTTTCTCTCAACTTTGTACCGTTGTCCCCCCTCGAAAGCGGTAAGCCCGCTCTATCGCGTTGTATAATAACCAGGTTTGTACGTAACGAATTACATGTAATTAATTACTTGTAATCAATTACGTCTTTGGAAATTTTGTAATTTACCGATTACTTTGTTTACTTACCAACATTCGCTGTAATTCAATTACTTTTCTTGATAATCAATTGCATGTAACCAGTCACATTTTTGACGAAACAAACTCTGACAGGGGACGCAGTATTGAGCACTTGAATTTGGTGTGAACAAAGTCCAAAGCGATGAAAACGCGTTCATAGGTTACCTCCTTCTCACAATCAGCGTCTTGTAGATACGATTGAATCACCTGGACCTGGCAGGCTTGGACATTTGCGCACTTTTTTTGAAAGTCCGACTTCTGAGCTTTTCTTTTATAATGAGTTTTTCTCTCTCTCTCTCTCCTGGGAGCGCTTATAGGCGGTCCTCCTAGGCGGTAAGAGCTGCAACTCAATTCGTCGCTTAGTGCAGTCTACAACTTCTCTGATATAGACAAAAGGTTTTGGCCGCACAACTCATATGTTTATATCGGTTTGATATTACGTGACTCATATACACCTATTTTTGTGATTGTAATACAGGACAAGTATTGCTAGGGCTGCATAATATGCAGCATAATAATGAATTACATTACAGACTTGGCCACTTGTTCAAGGAACGTGAATGGTTGCTGCGATCCGTTACAATTAGTCTTTCAAGTCTAAATGGGTAGCGAGTGAAGGGTGCCGAGAGGTGGTAAACCAGATGTCGGCAATCAAATTAAAACGGCGCTTCTATCGCCACTTTAGTAGTAAATGATCCCCTAACACAGTTTTTAAATTTTTCACTGGCAATGTCAGGAGCGCTTTCCCATAGTCCCGGAAACAGTGAAGCGCAATGCTTCATAGAGAACCCGTAGGTCCGAGCAACGCGGCACTGAGTAATCTTTCGAGCAGGGTGTTCGTCGTACGTTGTTACACAGCCCTTCTATCGAACACACACATCGAGCGAGTTTTCAATGTCACTGGAGATGTCCTCGCAAGTAAATGAGGGAAGATTACCGAGGTAAATTTCAACGAACAATTCTATAGTGAAGATACAAAACGTGTGAAGGGCTGCAGAGCACGCATTGAAAGTGCCACGCCAGTTCATTCATGTTACTGCATTTGTGCAATGGTAATAAAATAGGGAGGAAAGTAACGTTAAAGCAATCGATTGCTTTTTAGTAAGTACTCAGTTATTTTCATGGGGCAGTAATCCGTAACCGTAATCAATTACATTTTTGAAAGAAGTAATTGTAATTGTAATCGGTTACTCTTTTTTATGTAACGTGTACAAGTCTCACAATACCATATAATATTGTTTACATACACTGTTTGCGAAATAGATGTCCTAGTGATAAGGCGTCGATAAAAAAATGTAATGAGCATTTAAACCCGTTACTGCAAGAGATCAACCGAAGCAACTTACAACGCAATCTCTGTCCTAACAAAAAATGGGTCAGCTAGAAAGCAAATCATGAGTGTTTGCGGTATATGAATTTCGTTATCTTTCGCTGCAACTTAGTTGTCTCTTTAATATGATAAAGCGTGTAGAAGACGTCTTTATTCATTTAAAACAACTAAATTGTCAAATTTATTAACGGACGCATCCCAAAAAATGCTGCGGTATTTTCAGAGAAGGCGGACTTGCATCAAAGATGAGTTGGTCTTAAGCTTGTTGCACTTATCCTGACCATGAGCATTGTTTACCAAAGAAACAGAGAACAATCAGTGCACTGCTGTGTGCCAGGCAGTTAATTTTTCATGAAGAAACTTATTCTTGTATCTTGGGTCAGTAATTGCAAACAGTTTTGAAGCGTAGCTGCACAGTGTGCAGCAGGAGTGTAAATCAGAGGTTTGTCTTCGCAAGCTTTGTTCCTCATTTGCCGACCACTTTTCTTCATAAGTTTGCCATCCCAATTGATTAACCGGTGCTTAAAGATCGGCCTAGCGCACGACCCGCTTCGTGATTATTGCCAAAGTTTAGTTCGTGTTACTAGGAGGCACACAAGGCCATATTCAACAAGTAGTCGTTTTATAAGGGAACCACGCTTCTGCCGCGCTTTGGGAACTGTGAGTGATATACCAACTAACAGGTTAATGTGACCGTGCAACTCATACGAGGAAAAAATAAAATAAACTACGCAGCTCACTTATATAATTAAAAAGTTCCAACATTTTTCAAACTACACACTTTACCATGCATATTTGTTAGCGATATTGTTATCCTTGAGGCGAGGTACAACAAAAATAAAAAAGTGCTAAAAAACGCCAAATTTCCAAACAATACGAAAATGCAGTGCAAGAGCACCAGGGATGCAATCGACTACAAGCACATGAAATCAAGCTTCGTTGCTCGTCAGGCGTGTTAGTTAACAAGCGACCACTGCCCGTGGTCGCGTCCATTAATATCGACGTCTAGCAGCCGTTTGCTTCAAACGCACTTTATCATCCCCATATTTCTTCCAGTTTGCTTCCCGGTCGTCCCCTTCCAAAAACAGTCACATCCGATCCTTCCGCTTTGAGTTTGTGAAACGGGGTGCGAAAGTTGCCACCTTTGTGCTGCGGGACCACTGCTCGCATCAAAGGACTCCCCGCCATGAAGCCTGACTTTCAAACAACGAAAATATCCATCAGCCTCTCGAGCATGCACGCACGCGCGCTCTTTGCGCAAAATGTCGTGCAAAAGTTTGCACGCCATCTTCCAGAATGGAAGCGTGCGAAACGCGTGGCGGACATGAGAAAAGACACGCCGCGGTGTTAAAAAATGCTACAGACATTCTGAGGATTGTCTACAAATGCGTAAGCATTCTTTGGCTAGACTGCTATTTCGCTTTTGCTTACTTATTATTGCGATAGCAATTATATGGACACTTCAACCGGATTTCTGCCGTCGCCGTCGCCGTCGCCGTCGCCGTCGCCGTAGCCGTCGCCGTCGTCGTCGTCGTCGCCGTCGCCGTGAGGTTCCGTATAGATAAAATCTTCACCGCGCGCCGTATGCCCGAGCGGAAGCGTGCGGGGACGCGCGCTATCACGGAGAGCGAACGCACTCAATATCCCACGCGCAAGCAAGGAAGCGGGAAGCCAGCGCCGGAGGAAGCAGAGGGGGGGGGGGGGGCGCACTTCTACTCTGCCAACAACCGCGCTTGTCGCTCGCCGCACCGTCTCTTATCTCCACACGGTTCTGACCTTTATGCACTGTGCATTCGCCGCTAAGTTTCTGTTGAAGCGATAGACCGCACGTACCTTCGCCCGCTGCAGCGTATGGGCTTGCTGCCAGCGTTTTGACAGTCGTTGTCTGCAGTCATTCAGTGTGATCTATTCATGTTTGTTTGTGCGCGCTCACACCACGCTTGTTCATTCAGTTAGTAATAGTTGGGCCACATTTTCCAACGCACGCTACACATGTAATGCTGCCCGGATCGGCAGTGCAGAGCTACAGGTGTGTCCCTTCGCACGCGTTGCCCACGGGCAGCGCTTCTCATCAACACCACCGTTTCACACGCGCCTTCTCGTGGTCATCGAGTCTCTCTTCATGTCGGTCTACTTACGCCGCAGCACACCTGCTTACTTAATCAGCTCATGTTTACTATAATTCATATTGCTACCAAAGCCGTTCACCTTACTTCGTATGACATTGCTGTGTTGCTATCGCATTCATTGCTTCGCCCTTAGGGCGAAACTGTGACATTTTTTAGCTTGCTTATGCGTGACAACCCATTGCCACCAATCATCTACTATTACACTATCATAACGATTACATGTATTCACTAATTATGCATTTATTTTGCATATATAAGGCGTCACGAGACAGGCAGATTTCGCTGGGGTACTCGAGAAAGAATGCTTATTACGCATGAATAATAATAAAAAAAAACATTATGCCGCACCTCGACGGTGCAGCAGTTGTTGCGTGTAGGGCCTGCCGACGCGTCTGAAGCCCTCGCGTCACCGCATGCACGGTGAATAGACGTGCGCATGGAGAATGCCTGTTTGCATTCCTGCGCTGCTTCAATGGCGTTATTTTGATTTCTGGGCCCATTTCGGCTGCACGCATCAACCGCGGCGCAAAAAAGCCCCCAATCTGACGGGGAGAGGAAAGGATCGCTATGACGTCAGTGAATGTGGCTGAAGAAAGTAGGGAGATACTATTCACGCTGCGTGCGCTCGACGTACGGCTATACTGCTCTCTTGGCTGCGTAAATAATCACCGGGAGTGGAGCTAAAGGCTTATCGTTAGCTGCCCGTTATCTGGGCGTTTACGTCGAACGATTAAAGGTTGACGCCGCAGGAGCTAAGCTGAATAGGCTGCCACGAACGTATCTCAGATATCCTTGCTAGAGAATTATTCGAACAATACCACTCTAATCACTTTATTCCAATTTTGTCTTGTCACTGCCGGTGGCTGAAGCGAGAAGTTCGTTGTCAGTCTTGCCGGAATTTCCGGCTTCGCTTTTGATTTCGTGAGGAAAGGCCTTCTGCGTTCAAAAAAAATATGAGGACACCTAAGCACTTCTTATGAGTTGTGAATGCGAAAGCATTATCCAAGTGAACGCCACTGAGCGGTCCTTTGCGTTATGAACTCCTCGCGGGCAAGCGAGCGCGTTCAGATGCTTGCCCAACGTCTCCTAGATAGCACAAGGCCGGTGCATTTCGATCCGTGACGTAATGCTATCTTGCCCGACTGCCACAGAATCTTATGGGGATGCTTACAAGTAAGCCGCGGTGACTTTGACGTCACCTCTTTCGTCACGCCGGGCTTGGCAATGGAAATGTCGCTCCAAGTAGCATGGCGTCATAGAGCAGAGTGCACAGGTCTGCTTCCTAGGAGGCGCTGGTTTAGCCCAGTGGGCAAGACACTCGGCTTCTGAGCGTGGGGTCGTAGGTTCTAAACTCCCCACCGCCAACGTTCTTCCTTTTGAATGTATACTGATTTTTATAGACTAATTTCTTTATAGCGTTTACCGAGGCGAAGTTAGAACGCAGGTGAGAGCTTGCGCGGCCAAGGTACGAGCGAATAACGCCGGCTTCCGTGAGCGAGGGTGACGTGGCGTCGCGGAGATGCCCTCTCCCGTCACGCAACACCTGGCGCGCTATTGGCGCACCAGGTGTTGAACGAAACTCCTTTTCGCGGCGCGATGTGACCGCAACTTCGACTGCACCAGCCTTGCTCATCTGGGAACGAGCCTCATAATGCAAGCATATGAGCCTCTCAGCCGGCCCAGATGGAGGGCATATAACAGATCTTGCCATCGGAAAACCATGCAAAGGTATCGCTGTCTATGAAACAACCCTGGGAGCCCTTTGCTGGTTCTTCGAAGGCACCACACGCACTTAGTCTCCTGCGTAAACCAGAGCGCATTCCCCTTCCCCTGCGTGGCTCTTCTTCGATTTGGTTCGTAGTGTCAACTTTTGCCTAAGCTTCAATTTCTGAGCTGCTCTGCACTCATTAATACTTTTATTGCGATAGCAATTATATGGACACTTCAACCGGATTTCTGCCGTCGGCGTCGCCATCGCCGTCGCCGTGAGTTTCCGTATAGATAAATTCTTCACCGCGCGCCGTATGCCCGAGCGGAAGCGTGCGGGGACGCGCGCTATCACGGAGAGCGAACGCACTCAATATCCCACGCGCAAGCAACGAAGCGGGAAGCCAGCGCCGGAGGGAGCGGGGGGGGGGGGGGGGGCACTTTTACTCTGCCAACAACCGCGCGCGTCGCTCGACCTCACCGTCTCTTATCTCTCCCACGAGCAAGCAAGGAAGCGGGAAGCCAGCGCCGGAGGGAGCGGGGGGGGGGGGGGGGGGCGCACTTCTACTCTGCCAACAACCGCGCTCGTCGCTCGCCGCACCGTCTCTTATCTCCACACGGCTCTGACCTTTATGCACTGTGCATTAGCCGCTCAGTTTCTGTTGAAGCGATAGACCGCACGTACCTTCGCCCGCTGCAGCGTATGGGCTTGCTGCCAGCGTTTTTACAGTCGTTGTCTGCAGTCATTCAGTGTGATCTATTCATGTTTGTTTGTTCGCGCTCACACCACGCTTGTTCATTCAGTTAGTAATAGTCGGGCCACATTTTCCAACGCACGCTACACATGTAATGCTGCCCGGATCGGCAGTGCAGCGCTACAGGTGTGTCCCTTCGCACGCGCGCTGCCCACGGGAAGCGCTTCTCATCAACACCACCGTTTCACACGCGCCTTCTCGTGGTCATCGAGTCTCTCTTCATGTCGGTCTACTTACGCCGCAGCACACCTGCTTACTTAATCAGCTCATGTTTACTACAATTCATATTGCTACCAAAGCCGCTCACCTTACTTCGTATGGCATTGCTGTGTTGCTATCGCATTCATTGCTTCGCCCTTAGGGCGAAACTGTGACATTTTTTTTTCACACTGTTCACTCCACTCGACTGTGGGCCACATAGAAGGACAAGTAAACTGCAACTTTTGCACAACGCCTAGCCAGTTTCAGTATCACAGAAATCTTCAGGTGGCGGCGGATCATAAAATACAAAATTGCCGTCTCGTATTGTTAGTCAACTATACGACATCACTAATCCTGGGCATGCCAAAGACTGCCGATGTTTTGCCCGGTGAGTGCTAGCCAGCGTCTCTCCAGTTTACCAAGAACGAAAGAACGGCAGATGCTCGTTGTATACCAAGAAAAAAAATTGAGAAATGGGGGGGGGTTAAGACAGTTGCGCGAGTTGTGGTTAGCGATCACCACGTGGAGGCCCTAACAAGACCACAGCACGCGTGATGTGGTCTCAGGATTATACTACTTTACTCAAAGATGGTAAACATGAAAACTGTGAAGCCGCTTATAATCCTTCAAAGAAAGCGCAGTAGAAGGTAGTATGCAGCGGATGGTGGCAGCAGTGGAACGTTGACCGGAAGCGGCCAAACGAGAAGGAGAGTAAACATCACGTTCACAAAACAGATATCCGGGTGCTGATTTAACGCGGGTCAAGTGCATAGCTGTAAGTATTTATTTTTTATCTACGAAAGATTCCACAGTTTGAAAGTATCAATTAGACTAAAATGTCCTCATATTTATTCTCAGCCTACAAAGAATCAAAAGTAAACACCACTCCGTGAAAGCTTCCGACAACTCGTAAATAAGTTTCATGCACGGCGGGCCTTCTTTTCTTTTTCTTTGCCTATATTTAGCTTCTTGTCAAGCTGCCACTAAGTCTTTGACTGCCTCCAGACAGTGCGCGAAGTAATCTAGGCAAACTACGTACAGAGTCGTGCGCTTAACATAATCCCCAGAAGGCGAATGACGTTAAGCTGACTTTCCGGTGCACAAGGTAAAATGCGGGTGCTCTGTTTTTTAACCTTGCTTTCTTTTTGCCGCTCGAACAACAGCGCCATTTTTCACCCAAAAAAGATAAATTGCAAATAACTCAAACGCGTCACCATTATCCTAAGAGTTCCGCTCATTGTGACTCGAACGTATTAACTTTCTATATTTCAGATAACGTATGTGGCACCATTAGGAGACACGACAGCTCTTTGTTTATTACAAAAGCAGTCAACGACCAGTCTGGTTCATTTCTCATACTAGTTTTGTACCCCGGAATTTTCAAGAAAATACGGCAGTACAGCACTGTATCCCTGGTCAAAATTTCAACAAAATAGCCACCACACTAGTTGAATCTGGTTTCATATTTCACCACGAAAGGAAGGTCCGCAAATTCCTGGGCGCATCTTCGGGAGGCAAACAAAATTCTGAGCAAATAAATGTTTTGGTTGATGCAATAGCCAATTCACGCTTGGTCACTTTCTCCAGAGCAACGCTCGAGACTCAATTTTTTTTTCTTTTCTGTATGACGTCATTATCGGAGTCCCGCCAGAGCTGCCGTGCATGCGCCCAACACACATCTGCCCTGATGTGCAGGTTTCACCATCGTCGATCCTTCCGATGGTGATATTTCGTTTTATTCTTCATAATTTATAGCACGAGTGATATTGACGAACCTTTGGCGTCGCCTATTTTGTTAAACCTGCGTACGCCTTTTCTGTGTTGTATCTGTTATGCCTGCCCTTTCTTTTTTTTCTGTTTACAATAACAATAAATAGAGGGGTCGCTGTCGCTGTTCACTGGTGACTGCTACTCCTTTTTAATTGTTCATCAAATAAGAGAAAAAGCAGCTTCCAAGATAATGATTAAATAGTTGAAATATCAACACAAAAGGCCATGTACGTATTTAAATCCAGAACACGTTTCGCCCCTATATATATATATATTATCAGCCTATATTTACGTCAACTGCAGTACGAAGGCCTTTCCCTGCGATCTCCAATTAACCGTGTCTTGCGCAAGCTGATTCCAACTTGTGCCTGCCATCCCACATCCTCGATGCTCTTACCAATTGGTAAGAGCATCGCACGCGTAATGCGAAGACGTGGGATCGTTGCCCACCTGCGGCCAGTTGTTTTTTCATCCGTTTTCATTCCCATTAATTTATAATTTCTTTAATTCAATTAGTAAGTATAAGTAATTTCCCCTGTGTTGTCCTTGGTGTCATTGTTTGTTGGCTTCTTATAATATTATATATATATATATATATATATATATATATATATCTTAAGAAGCCCACAAACACAGGCACCAAGGACAGCATAGGGGAAGTTACTTGTACTTATTACCGATGCTCTTACCATTGAGCCACCGCGGCGCCGTTTTTCCATCCACTTTCCGGGGTATTTATGTTTTACAACTAGAACTAACACGGGAGTGTTAGCCAGCGCCACCACTCACAAACCTAGGCGGCGGATGTTGAACATCCTTCTTGCTGCAGGCGTCACGAGTACATGATCTTTCTGGGTGAAGGCAACTGGTAAATAAACCCCATATGGGCTACCTGAAGGCATCAATGTTGCCGGATTCGAGCCCTCGTTATGTAATGAACGAGAAGAAAGGGAACCGAGGGGCCCGACCTTTATTAATCATATCATAAGAAGTCAACAAACACTGACACAAAGGACAACACAGGGGAACCTCACGTGGTCAGCTCCAGTTTGTGAGTGGTGGCGCTGGCTAATACTCTCGGGTTAGTTCTAGTTGTAAAACATAAATACCCCGGAAAGTGAATGGAAAACGGCGCCGCGGTAGCTCAATGGTGAGAGCATCTCACGCGTAATGCGAAGACGTGGGTTCGTTCCCCACCTGCGGCCAGTTGTTTTTGCAGCCATTTTCATTTCCATTAATTTATCATTTCTTTAATTCAATTAGTAAGTACAAGTAATTTCGCCTGTGTTGTCCTTGGTGCCATTGTTTGTTGGCTTCTTATATGATATTATTAATGAAAATCGGGCCCCTTGGTTCCCTTTCTTCTCGTTCATATATATATATATATATATATATATTTGCCCTGTGTCGGCAAGAAAAGGAAAATCTGAAAATGTTAACTGGAACAGCAATGCATTTGGACAATCTATAATCACCAACCTAGTGCTAAGCACCCAGTCTCCAGCGAAAGCATATGCTTTGAATACTACAGTTAGAACACTTCCCCTAAAGTAATTCGTTAAAAAACTTAAGTGGTGAAGTTTGCTTAATAATTGTGTTCGCGAATATCGTGCAACGTCTACTGTCCGTCAGTGCAATAAAGCTTCGTCAGTGAAAATGATCACTGCATCTCCGATCCCCTATCCTTAATCGTCAGAACCATGTGATGCATATATATATATATATATATATATATATATATATATAATCTTCTGTTGCTTTTTGCAGTTGCTCCACAATTTCCATGACGATGGAAAAAACTCAGCTTGTTATAGCTCCATTGGATCGACAAAGACATAATATCCTTACGAAGCAAAACAGTTATGCATAAGAATGACTGCACTAGCTTTTAATGCAGGCGCTCTTTTATCATAATGTTTTGCTACGTTTCACAAAATTCAAGAGATACTGTATCCGTGTACGGCACGAGCGACGCCCGCCGTTGAGTACTGAGGCCATTTGAGCCTTGGCCGCATTATTTCTTTTCATTACCCACGTGCTCGGGCGCAACCCGTTGAGAGTCAGCGTTAATCAGCGCTCCTATAATTTTCGCATGAACGGCTGACAAAGCAACTCGTTTTTTTTTTCGTTTTTTTTTGTTCCTTGTGCGATAGAGTTTTCATTCTTGTTCTGCTTTTTCCGTTCCTCACGTGCACGGTCAGCTGCTGCGAACGGAACCGACAGAACGTTCAGGATTGCAATAACCCGTCCCGAAAGGTACTACGAGCAATACACATATGCATCTGTCATAGTACGAAGGCGTTCTGTGTTTTCCCCTTTGCTCTGAAATTTACATGTAACAAGTGAAAGTTTCTTCTGGCAGAGATCGAAAACTTAAGCGCGCATTCGAAATACCGCGGACATAGCACTTCCAGCAGCCTTTTCCTATATAGCATGAGAACACCCAAGCACTGCCTGTTTTGTTTACTTGTGTCGCGCTTTATGCTCTCAGTCACCCATATATATATATATATATATATATATATATATATATATACAGACAAAAATACCATTATCAACACCAAACGACAGAGGGCGACATGAGCGCGCTTTGGCGGAACTCTCAACGTCCCAGACACAGGAATATATTCAAATTGATGCTCTGCCAGTTCTCCGCAACAAGATTCTCCGCGCGCAAGCGTGCACGCTCAGCGCTTGACGACAAAACTGTGCAAATTGTAAAGAAACAATAGAAACCGCGGGAAAAAACGAAAAAACAAAAACGTGCATACATAACTGCACAAAATGGCAAGTTGAGGCGAGCAGAAAGCACTTTGACGAAGCAACGCAATGCAGGGGTTTCAACTCCAAGTATAATAATGAGTAAAAGAAGACCGATCGAAACAGTGAAGGTTCAGTCTGCAACAAAGCAGCCGATGCTTTAAGAGCATTTGAAAAGCCTCGGATAGAAGAAAGGAGAGGAGATGGGGGGGGGGGGGGGGGGGGGGGGCAAAATAGAAAGACACACGAGCCAAGAGCGAGTGTTCAGGGAGCGCTTGCATCGACGTTTCGCCGCGCGCAGGAGCGGTTTTGTCTCGTGGCGTGACACTGGAGGCTGTTCGATATTTAATCCGATTTGAAAATATCGCCCGCCCCGCAATAAGTGTCGGCAGACGTGGACGACCACACACGCACACGCACAAGGGGCTGGGGTGCGACAGCCGCGAGAGAAATGATAAAGGAAAGACAAACGCGAGCCAGACCCAGGAATGACACGCGGAAGACGACAGCGAAACCTGCAACACTTTTCTCGTTGCATCCGAATGCTGGTTGAAATGAGCAAATTTCCCTGTATAACTGCCGCGGTGAGAGCGGAGTGATGGGAAATCCCAACAAGGCGTTCGCTGTTGATTGCGCGCCAGCTGAGAAACTGTAGAAGCGAAAGCACGTTTCAAGGGGACAGAGGCAGCCAGCGATATAGCGAAGCAGTATATGGGGGCAGACGTGTTAAGCGACACCTCCCAGCGCTTCATGTATACATATCGTTGGAGGAACAGAGCATATTTTCGGACGAGATAAACGAAAGGGACACGGAACGGCCACTGATATTACCAAACCGAATCAGGCGGCTTTTCGTTGTTGTGAACGTCCTACAAATATTACCGGAGGGGACCTTGGTGATAGAATCGCTCACTCGCCATAGGAATCGTGGGCAACGCGTGCATGCGGTACATGAGGAAAGTGCGGGCCTGGCCATGAGCTTCGTGGCTAAAGCACTGGTCACCTTTGAGGCTGAATCTGCAAAGTGCCTCTTTCATAAGGACGGCATGACAAGTGCAGTGTCCGCAAAAATTCCCGCAAAAGTATCCCTGATTATAACTATCGCATAGCTGAATGCAAGTTTTTTTTTTTAAGAAGAAAATCTCTGCACAACTAATGGAACTTCAAGAAGATATCTGCAGTCAATAGTCAACACTGCTCAATCAAATCTTCAAGATTTGTTGTTGAAAATGAAAAAAAAAGAAGACCTAGTCCAGGACTTGTCTACTCGAATAAACGACACAGCCAGTGGTGGTCAATTTCTTTAAGCTACCTTGAACCTAGCTACAATAAACTTTACGTTCAGTTGCAATTTTTTTTTTAGTTCGCCGTGTCGCTAATTGTTTTCCATAGTGGTCGCACGCAGGGGACTGCTCGTGAGTCACTGTTTGTGCTAACGCGCGAATTTCGAATATTACGGCGAACTTCTCGATTCGGCGTGTGGTGGCTCCGAAGTTGGCAAACGATATTGTACGTATCTGCAGAGTTTTAAGGTATCTGTTATTGCTCATGCTTTTGGAAAAGGTGGCATACTGTGGCCGCGCACGCATGGTGGCTTCCCGGAAGCCATTAGCCGTCAGCGTAGTTTTTAGTAAGATGATGTTTTACTAATATTTCGAGTCTCAGGGCTAGCTTTGCGCGGATTTCTGTGTTGTACAATCTAGAAGTAATGCTGATTGCGCGTAAGTCTATTTCACATGTGTAGCTATAATGATAAATTATTTTCACGAGATCACAACTTTTTAAAAACGCGACTTTTTGATACATACAGGGATAACTGCATGCAAGGCGTACTTGTGCGAAAATAGATCCGGCCAGTGTTTTGAACTCCCACACGCAACACACGCGCCCGCGCAGACACGCCACTGAGCTCGTCTTGCAATACAGTCGCCACGTCAGAACCATGGACTCCAACGATACCAGTTAAAGAGGTCCTCGCTAATTGGTCGCAGACAGTGTAGAAAATGTAACCGTCTTCTGAATTTACTTCGCCAATTCGCCCCGTTCAACATAGTTCCTTCACTGTGTCAAACTTTGACAACTTTGGCGAAGCGAAGAAGCTAACTCAAAGTGGCGCGCCATTGAAATTAAACAGCCGGACTGCTGAAATGGACTTCAATAATGATGTCTGACAGAGCCAGAACGAGGCGCATCGCCCTTGCACGTGTCTTGACTTGCGTCGTGCACTGTGCCGGGCGCACCATCTAGGTAGAACCCTATGAATGTATACACTCAGCGGCGAAGCAGAACTGCTGACTTCGTAGCAAATTTTATAGGCAACGCACAACAGCAGTCGTGCGAAAAAGGACAGCTCGCCCTCTAGAATACTATACTTCAGCACCATTTAATTGCTACCGAGAGAGGAAGAGAGAGACAGAGAGGTTTCTTTCATGAAAACTGCAGAAGTTTGCCGGCACGTCTACTCCAGACGAACGCGGTGATAAATGAAACGATACACACGGAACATAGACACTTAACGCACGCATAACACAACCTGCAATATTAAAATATCGTCAGCGCTCGTCTGTCCCCTTCGTATCTTGTGACCTGTCCTGTCGCACAATTTCTATCAATGTAAATTATCTCGTAGAGTCCAGTGTCTCTCAGAGAAGTTAAGAACACCTTCGCGGGACGGAGAGGTGTCTGTAGTGCACGCTTCAAGTACATGTTGCTGATGACGGGTATCCTCTCAGTGTGCTTAGACACCCATCCCTCTCAAAGGCAAAGGGCCGATAACGGAGTTAAGACCCTAACTAGTGGAGAGAAAAAAATGTTTCAATAAAATGAAGACGTAAGGTCTAATTGAGTCAGAAAATACGCTAGTTTAGTCATTAGAGTAATTTAAATCATACGGTCAAAACAGAATGTGTGGATTTGCCCATACCTTTCGTTTATGCATATCCTATTAGTACCATTGAAAAGTGAACGGATGTATAAAGACAGAAGGTCCTTATAGTCGACGTCGAAAAGGGCTGTGGCAAACCTATTTGTTCTGGCAAATATCATGCGAAAAAAATTCTCTCATTTAACCGCAACAAACATCGCGCTTGAGAAGAGCGAACGTCTTTCCTCAATTAGACCCGATTATCGGCGGTTTTCGCCGTTCAGTACTAATATGCAAAAGAGAGAAACTAGCTGAGGAGAAGCATTACTGAGCACTAGCGTAACGACTGCATACTTTTATGTTTTAAATTTTGTTCGCGTGTTCAGCCAGTACTTTGCATTAGATTAGACCGAGGCCTCAAAGGAACTGACAATTTAACTGCTCCTCTTCTCTATTGCGTTTCACGTTCACTCTCTTGTATTCTTCGATTCTTTCTTTGTTTTAATTTTTCTCCTTTTTTGTGCAGTTTATTGCTCTTTTTTATTGTTCTTTACTATATTTTATTGCTGGATTGAAGGGGTCGGCTGCCAAAGGGGAAATGTTTGGTCAACAACCACCATAAAAGAATTGTTTTTTCCCGGCCTCGTGTGCTGTTTTCCGTTTTTGTCTATCGCTGATTGCTGCAGTTACTGCTGCTACTGTTTTTCGGCGAAGTGGACGCGAACAGCGATTCCCATGGGCCTGGCTTTCAAGCGCGCAAAAACGAGGGTAAAACAAGAAGGCAGAGCAACCCAGCAAAGAAACAGTTGCGTATGCCTAACGCGTAATTCAATTATCTGCTCATGGCCAACGAAGAACAGTTGTTTACGTAAAGCGAGGGAAAGGGCGGGCGCGCAAAGTGTGTCAGAACGCGCGCCGCTTGCTCGTTTCGCTTGGGCCCTTCAAAAGGTCACGCAAAAAAAAGAAAGAAATAATAGAAAATCAGGAAAGAAAGATGCAGTAAAGTCAGTAGGGAACCCAAAGGACATTATTGTGGAGACAGCAATCTGCAAAAACAAATCTACTTACAATAGCGACACGATGACCACTCTGGCCTGGCAGAGCACTAATTTGTCTACTGAAACGTCGGAGCGCAAAGCAGTCTTTTCGCAATGGTGTGTTGATGGTGAAAGCGGTGAGGATGGTGATGACGGAGATCATCTGAATGGAGTGATTTGCAGGGTGCCCAGGGTTATTGCCATAAAACTTGAGTGTAAAAGTGCTAAAGAAGAATCTAATGATAAAGCGGTCGTCCCAAACAGTACTCGCACCGTCCCCGGCAATGGAGATGCGTGGTTCAAGCAGCAGTTCGGACCTGGCGGGATGGGTTTCCCAGAGAGAGAGAGAGAAACGTGGTCCCACCGCTAACGTTCCACTCGTGGCTTCTTATAGTATCCGCTGCCATCACCGCGGTCACTTTTCTTGGACTGGTAGTTCCGTAGAGGGCCGCAAAATCACCCACCCGTTTTATGAGATCCCATTGCGTAGTTGTTCGCACGTTTGTGGCACAAGACATTCAAAGTGAATCATTTGGTAAGGTTTACTGAAAACCGGCATCCGCGCTCAGGTGTTGAAGCCCATACAAGAACTCCGCAATATTTTCTCCAATGCACAGATAGACAACGCCGGCCTTTCAAATGACCACTTTTTCTGCCACAGCACTGTATTGAGCTCCGTCGTCTGTAACACCAATCGTTGATAGTTTAATATTTTGGATACTTGCTATAGGTCATTCGAATTCGAAATGAGATGACGTCAAGTTTAACGCCGGAACGACGAGGTGATAGCTAAGTAATCGCGGAGGCTGTTGCGTTTGTACATACATATATATAGCTGACCACAACTTATGAACTCTGTTTACAGTTCACTCTTCTGAGCCGCGCCTCTTAATAATGACATTTTACATGCACTTCCTCAATCATGCAACCACACACTTTTCAGCAATATCTTCAGCATCACTTCGACATTGATTTTTAAGGTGTTATCCACTGATGCCATTTCATACGATAATTGCTGTCCGTATATGGCACAATAGATAGATGTCTCACCCCTTGTAGTTGATTCAAACACGGGATTGAAGCGATGATGAGGCTGTGGCTAAAGCAGTCTTCAAGCGAAAGCGAAGCGTAGAGCTTGACATCGTGGAGTGTGGAGTGCGTGGAGCCACAACACAGTCACAAGCTCAGCGGAATGACAAACACACGAGGCCATAGTGCGAGAGAAGATGAGAGGCGAATGGGAAATGTGTGCGATGCATATGCCCGCTCATGGTTTCACAAAACTGGCCGTAGACATCTTAATAGTGTCAGTTATCAATTTTGGTTAGCGATGTGCCCGCTTGCTTTGTGTTAGTGATCGATGCCGTAATCACACAACTGGCGACCAAGGGTCAAGTTCACTTGAGGATGGTCATGGTAGAAGAATGTCATGCGTCATTTTCCGACGACGAATCTTGTGACGGTCGTAACACAGATTCACCGGCAGTTGCTGACTAATTTCCAAACATATTTAATGCCATAGGCAACGGCATTAATTGCAGTGGGGGTGCAATACAAAAAAACACCGATTCACTGTGTTTGGGGTGCACGCTAATAAACCATAAGTGGTCGAAATTAATCCGGAGCCTCTCACTACGGCGTCTGTCAAATCCCATGTGTTGCTTTGGGAAGTTAAATCCATAATTTATTTCCTTTTTAGACAGTGCTTCCACTGTCTATTATTACATACCACCTATATCCTTATTTAGCTTTGTGGGAAGGGCTGCCATGATATTGCCACCTATTTCTGATTTGCGCACGCAGAACTGTATTCTTTTAAGCGAAGATTTTTAGGCTTTCAAGATTCAGCGGTGGTGGTGGTGTCATGCTGAAAAGTGGGCCGATCCTGCTGATAGTGCAGAAAGGGTCCAAGCTCAATGGCACATACCCCTGCGGGCTCGGGGACCTGTAACGCACCCTTGAACTACCCTTGTCACACGTGGGACCCAAAGAGTCAAAATTACCAGCCCTTCTCCTGTCGAAAGAAATGGGGGTAAGCGAAGGTCGTCGTCCGATTCTAGCGTGAGGGCTTCCGAAGAGTAGGCGAAACGTCACCGAAGAGCCGCTGATCCCGAGTTGCGAAAGCGCGATGGTGTTGCCAAACGTCAACGAAGAGCCGCCGACCCTGAGTTTAGGGCTAACGAAACGAAACGCCTGCGACAGTGTCGTCCTGCCACAACCTTCGCTTACCCCCATTTTCTCGACAGGGGAAGGGCTCTGAATTTTCCTCTAATCTATCGCATTGCTTTTCCCGTCCCCAGGTACAGGGTAGCCAACCGAAGGTATTATCTGGTTAACCTCCCGGTCTTTCCTTAGCCTTTCTCTCTCTCTCTCCTGTACATTCATTTTTATTACTGTACACTTCGGTGCCTATTATGAATGAGTGTTCTGGAAATTTCCCGTACACCCAAGTCCCATTTCCTATTTTAATGCAATAGCAATTATATGGGCAACACCGGGCAAACTTTCGCTGTCGTCATCGTCTGCGTCGCGGCGTTGCCGTGAGGTTCCACGTATATTTAGGTGTATCTGTGCTCTATGTTTATTCATGCCGTAAATTCAAGTTAGATGCTATACTATTCAACCGCCAAAGTTGCTCAAACCAGGCATTACGTTCTTGACTGAATATTCCTCGGAAATTTGGAGAAAGACACCTAAGAAACGAATGACATTAAACATTGCATTCATAGCGCATGGCTTATACCTTAAATCATCTCAGGCTATTAAATAATAAAAGTGCCTTAGGTGCGTAAGCTGCATTCATATCCTGAAATCACTTTCAGCATCAAGATGTTTGCTAGCAAAATCACTGCTAACACATATCTCAATACTTATCCACCACTGTGGCGCCACTCATCTCCTTTAATGTGTTAGCATTGTTAGGGTACTGCACGGGCTCTGCGGGGGCTATATATCTGTCTATGTATGTTTTTATCTAACCGTTTTCTCGCCAACTTGGGTCACTGTTTAGTCCATGGCCGAATAGAATCGTGCTGAGGGAACAGGCTTCGAAAGCAACCATCGGATCAACGTGAGTCCCCGAGCATGTTGCAATGTGTGCATATGTGCCTCTCTTCAACGAACCTCTTTCCTGCTGACATGAGTCACTGTAGATGGTACTGAGCATGTACCGCTCTTCGGTGAAACTTTTCGCGCCAGAAAGAAATATGGTTGCGAAAACTACAAACTCGCGCTTTTCTTACCCCGCGCACTTAATTTACACTTATTGGTTTCCGTCCCATACCAGACAGCCAAGAGTCGCTTCTGCCCTGTCCAGACAGCAGATCTCTCCCACATCATGCGGCCCTATCAAATCTACCCATGCGTTCGCATGCACCGGCGCGTCATGCATTTCGGAGCCCAGGCGCAGGCTTCGCGGGGACGTTACTAGACGGCGCCGAATGTTCTTAGGAAAGCACGAAAGAGGAGTGCCGCGGCAGTGCACGCCTCGTATATAACTCGTGTCGACGGTGGCAATCCGTTGTGTCGCCATACTGATTCAATGCTAAACGCATTACCGTTGAAAGTCTTCCGAATGTTCTTTTTTTTCGTCATCATCGACATCAACATCTATTTCACTTCCGAAATTATGGCAGTCGCACTTTCAATCATCAAAAGCGTAATAACAGCTAGACTCTCCCCATGCCACTTCGATGTTTTAGGTTTAAATTAACATTAAATTAAGCGGTTTAACGTCACTCCCCCATAGTAACGAGTAAATTCATTATATGCCACTGCGATTGTCATACGCTTATTATATAATTAACACATGGCCTCTCGGTTTCTCGCGATTCGTTTACTTTCCTCCTGTGGAGTATACTTTGAGTTTTTGGTATGTCTGATTAAAATTGAAGATATATAATGATCGGCGTCACACATCATTTTCATAGATAGGATCTTTTTGTTCTGTTATTAAGTGAGCTGGCTCATATATATAAATATATATATATATATATATATATATATATATATATATCATTAGTCAAGGCCCTGTAGACTTATTTGGGGAACATACGCTGCCCCTGTAGGGGGTTTTCAAAGGCTCTCTCAAGCTGCGTAGGGCATCCTTTATCACTGAAAATTTTCCAGCGCTTCCGCGGGAGTAATAAAGTTGACTTGAAACTGCTGAGTAGCTTGTGAGGGACGCAGTAGTGGAGGAATCCAGATTGATTTTGACCACCCGGGGTTCTTTAACATGCACCCAAAGCACGCCAGACGAGCAATTTTGCGTGCGGCCCCCTCTCGGAATGCAGCCACTGTGCCCGGGAACCAAATCCACGACCTCGTGCTCAGCACAACGCCATTGGAGCTGAGCCACTGAGGCATGGGGCACTTTGACGTCTCCCTGTATTAAGATTTACTGGCACATGTTCTAGGTTTGCCTATGTTCTCCTTTATAAGAGGTTTATTCCTTAAGTCTCTCCCTCTGCCATTGGCACCACGATCTCGGCGCCCAGCTTTACCGTACGGCTCCAAAAGCTAGCTCCTAGCTCCATAATCTTTTTGTTACCTTGCAAGGCTCGTTCTTCTCGATGGCAGTAGCTGTTCTCACAGACGCGACACATGAAGAGAAACTCCTCCCGGGCTATCGTAGTCACTTCGAGTGTCTCGAACCCCAATCCACGAATAACAGGGCGTACCCTGCTACTCTCCCTCATTATCACTCTCGTCACCCGGAAGCAGCTGCGATGCGCTTTTCAGAGCTTTCGCGTCAGCTCTATCGAGAGAAGTTTCTCCCAAACAAGACGCGAAAGCATTCAATGACGAACTTCGATACGAGTGTAGAGCTCGGACTACGCACCAGCATCGAGGCGCCGAAAACTTTGTTTCCAAATAAAACTAAATTTTTTCTTGTCAAAACTGGCGAGAGTTCTGCTCAGCAAAAGAAAGAACACAAGCGAATTAGACGTATGTAAAAGAGCATGTATGGCTAGACCTCCGAATCGAACACACACTGGCTGGTTCTCGTTTTCTTGCGACTCCCTCGTATTCTAGGAGAGAACACAAGAAAAAAAATCATCTCCGGCCAAGTTGCGGCTCCGTTTGCGAGAACACAATACCAAGTCGACACCATAGCGGGAGAAGGGAGCGAGTAATCTCCACATCGCCTTCAGAAAGAAGGCCTTTCGGTGCTGTCTGCCTTGCTTTTTTTTTTTTTTTTTTTTTTTTTTGCGCGCGCTGTGCCACGCTCCTTCAATTCCTCGCGAACCGCAGTGTCGTGGTCTGGAGAATAAGTGCAGGGCCTCGAAAATGGCCGCGCGCCCAAACCCCGTTCCAAAACAAAGGGCATACAGTAGGCGCTTACATGGTGCCAGGCCACAGAAAAGCAACGGCGCGCCCCCATACATGGCTGGGGACTGCACAAAGGCAGATTGGAGAAAGAGGGTGTGCTACTCTGTGCTGGTGGTAGCGGTGCACAGACATCAGGAGCGGCGGCAGCGGCGGCGGCCGGCACTAACGACATCATACGCAGCCATGCGGCGTCGGGAGACGTGCACATCGATCGTGGCGCTGGTGCGGACGTTGTTGAATGCGATTAAGCGACACATCTCTCGTGCGCGTTAACTGAGTGCTTGAGCATCAGCGGTATGAAACGTCGTCTTGCCGTCAGTAAAAAGCCTGTCTGAAGAAAGTGCGCCTGTGCTACTGCCTCGAATATTTGGACGCGGATCAGCTCGTTAATATGTGACCGCCAAGACTCGCAAACATCGCTATACGAGAACACGTAACCTGCTCTACAGTAAAGTTCGCTCAATAACAGACCCCTTCTACGCCTGATGTATGTGACATGTCTTTGGCTTGATATAAAGCTAAAAAGCCCCATATACTATAGCTGTAAGCATTATACCACTAACACGCAGTTGAAACCACATGAAGACCGACTGCAGAGTGTGATGTTAGATTTTACAGGGTTGTAATATTGTTGCGTGGCATATCATAGATGAAAGTTGCTAAAGCTTGAATAACGTTCGAAGGAACGCACCAGTAAGCGCAGCAATTAAAGGGGAAGAGAATTTGGCGGCTCCATACAGAGGACGGATGTAATTGTGCTGCCGCCACAAACTTTCCTACACAACTCCTGTATGTATTCGCAATAAAAAAACACAGCAGTCTCCCCCTATGTCGGTATGTGTCAAATATAAGGCAGTTTTTTAGCAACCAAGCTGTTTAAGCCAGCCGTAAAACCTGCGCGTTTCACGAAAAGCCAGCCGCGCCGCAGCCATGGCAACCAGCGACGCCGCAGCTGCCTGCCACTGCATTGCCTAGCAACCACCTCGCGGAGCGTCGCGCGCTATGCTCGGGAGAGAGAAAAAAAATGAGAGCGAGAGAGACTGCACGCGTCGCGCGCTACGCTCGGGAGAGAGAAAGAAAATGAGAGCGAGAGAGAAAAACAAATTGTAGCACTACCAACGAGGTAACGCGCAAAGGTGCTGCTGATGCCAACCGCACTTCTCCGTTTCCCCCGCATTAGCGCCGAACGCTCGCGGTGTCTGTGACTGCAGCAGGCGCCTCTGGCGGTGGCTGGGCCGAGCTCCCACCAGCTGCGTGCTACTGCGCATGCGTCGTCTGCTGCGCGCCGCCCGTACACTGTGCATAGCTTTCGCCCCACTTCCCCTGGGTGTGCTCGGACTGCAAGTGCTTTGCGAGGCGTTCCCCGATGCCACGGACCACGAGGAAATGCTTATACACTTCGTATAGCCATGACCAGCTAGGAACCGACCAGCTCCGCTGTGTCTTTAGCCTTGCGCCGCTAGTGCAAGCTACCCGGATTTTTTTATTGTATATTACGGTGCCTTTTTTGTTTCAGACGCGATTAGGCACAAAATGTGCTTGGGCTGTTCCAAAGAGTCAGGTTAAAATTATGGTCCCCCAGAGACACTTCGACGTCGCCTGGCTATGAAAACATCAAACAAGCACAGTCAAGAAGCTATAGTAATAAACTTCAATCATTGCCGCGTCTAGTGCTGAACGAAATTAAATTTATGGACGCATATACGAATTTCATGATCAGGTTGACTTGCTAATCTATTTTGTTCTCTGATCTACCTAGGTACTGTTTCTATATACATCCATGGTGTCTCAGCGAACGCCAATGCATTTCTCCGCAAAGTTCGGGAATTAATATCTCGAAACTGGTGTCATCCTGAGAATTTTTTCTTAGTGGATCCGCCTTGCGAACGCCACGGCTACAATTTGTAAATTGCAATGTGAACCATAATGTTATTAGTTAAAACTTAAATAATGAACTTTTGTTAGTTAGTTGATTATGCATTTCATTTTTTTGTGCAAGTGATGTCCCCCTTTTCGAGTAGACCAGCTCATGAACTAGAATTGTGCTATCTGCCACAGGCACCCTTTAAACATTTGTGAAAGTGTTCGCTAAAACACCCTGTATAACCTATTAAAAAGCGTATACGACCCTGTGTAATATCTGGTGTTATGGGATATATATACATTGCAGCTGTTGGTGTATCTTTGTAATATGGTTGTGGAAATATTACATGCCCACACAAGTAAACAGTTATTTTTTCTTTTTCTTTTTGTTTTCTTTTTTTGCCATTGAATGTAGTAACACAGTAATCCCGGCAGCGGTCGCGCCTTGTATACGGCAACTGTCCCCTGCACCTTGATATGATACGCGGTCGTACCGAGCACTCAATAATCTATCAATGTGGAACATGGGGGTCAGTTCTCGCCCCGTTAATAGGAGCCCCACCGCCTTTCACTTATCACAAATAACTTCGCGTCGTGCTTCACTTTGCGCGACTCTCGGCGCCGCAAGCGAGAATAGGTGTATAAAAAGAAACGACACCGAGAACATTGAAATATTGTTCGAGACACGCGTGGGGCCTTGTAAAGCAAAATAAACAAACCCGAAACTCGGCCGATAGAAGTTGCGAGAACACGGCTTCCTTTCGTGTCATCGGCGTACACGCCTCAGAGGCCGCAAGGCTTTCCATCAGGTTGGACTGTTGGGCGCGATGATGGATCGCTTTCTTTCTTGGTTTGTCTTGCAGTTTTTTTTTTTCTTATTCGCCTCCGACCTCTACGCCTCGGCACGAATGCCCGCCGCGACGTTCTTTGGCAGCCGTCATGTCGCCGGGTCGACAATGTGCGCCGAGTTGCGCAGCGGGCCATGTAGGGAAGGGCACACGGCTCGGCCGCTCGACCAGTGCTCGCGGGTCACGGCGATGAACAGTCAGCGTTTTACCCCAATTAATTGCATAATCAATAATGTCTCCGCTTCCCGCGTTCCTTCTCTCCGCACCTCGTTTCACGCAGGTCTGTTCTGGTATCGCTAAATGCCCTGGTATAGAGAGCTTCGGGGCTCTTTATACCTCTCGCTTTTTGTTTATCGCTGTATAATAGCTGCCAGCTAGGCTATTCCGATATTTATACAGTTTAGGCGCCGGATTTGTTCGTTATACTCGCGTACACCGACTGTAAGCCATATTTCACGCTGCTACTCTGCAGACACGTCCCATTGTGAAGGACACAATAAAAGCTACCGTAGATGCGAGGCACGCATAGAAAACGGAATACACGATAACGTCTAGCGACTTCGGTCAGTCGCTCGGGACAGCTGCGTCGTACGTAAAACCGTTTCAGGCAGGGTCATATGCGGAGTAATACTGTTTCGCAGATATATAAGTTTGTTATTTTTCCTCGTAGAAGGACCTAGACAGGGAGTCGGAGAGGCGTTAACGAGAAGAGGAGAATGTTTGCTTTCGCGAAGCATGCCATCGCCACAACGGAAAAATGTGAACACCCTTATCAACCTTAGGTGCGAAAACTTTCATGTAAAGCTATGCCTTGGCAGCTCGACGTAACACAAAAATGAGAGACGAAGAAAATAGACAAGATGTGCACTTTGTATATATATATATATATATATATATATATATGCGGAAATGCAAACGTAGCAATGATTAGTTTCGCTAATACGTCCAATAACGGTTATATTCCTCGGTAAAAGTGATCTGTAAAGACAGTACAGCTTTTACCGGAACGTTGACGTTGTTTTCCAAGCGAGTTTAATTTTCGTCCCAAAGTCCCATCAGGAGCATCGACTTTTCGAGCAACTTTTCTCAGCTTTCACAGGACTTATTTTTGCCATGGTTTACCGTGTGGATAAAGTAAATTTGTTTCAGTGGGATCTAGAGAAAATTTCTTCCAAACCTCGTAGTTCCAAGGAAACGTTAATTTTGGTTAGGTGTTGCATTTCCGCATTACGGTTATTCTTGAACTCTTCGGCGGGTGTGTTCATCTTAAAGTTGTGTTCTCCGTATGCAATCGACTAAGCTAGTAAGAGATTTCATTCTACGTTTCACGTTCTACCCCATTTTTTGAGCTTTCCAATGTTAGCTGCGAGGTTGATCCACATTAAGCTCTGCCAAGTTTTCGCAGATTTATCTTGTTATTACAAAACGCATTGTATGCAGAAATAAATATTAGAGATGCCGCGCGCTGCTGACCCTTTAATTCGCCTTCCCAGCGCGTCCACTTTTCCACAGCTATGCCACATACACAGAGAGCAGAAGACAGGACAAGCTGGGACATTCCGAAGCCCAATACATGATTAATAAAAAATAAAAAATACAAAATTAGGTCTCACGAAGAGAACTCCGGGGTGCCTTATTCTTCATTACCAGTGGTCTCAAAGTACAATTCGCAGTCATAGACACCGAGGAGCATCAAATTAGCACGAGCTTGCCAAAAAAAAAAAAAGGGAAAGCGCTGTGAGCGGCGTGAAATAGCGGACTAGCGGCATGTTCATCTCAGATTGGCGGAAATTCCTGCACCTAGCCATCTTCTCCACCTACCCACAACTTCTTTTTATCTTCCTTTCTCGCATCCGAGCTGATTGACGGCTAAGGGAATCACGAATGAGCAAGGGTGCTTTGTCAAAGTACCGGTTTCCTCTTCTTTTTTAGCCCTTATGGATGCCGCTACGCACAGATGACCGGAAGGCTGCAATAGCGAGACCCACCGCAACACGGATGATCGAAATGAAGGCTTCCAAGCACTGAAAACTTTTAGAAGCTCAGAACTCCGATTCACGGGTTAAAGGCCTGGTCATAAAACTATGCTCTCGCGTCAAGCAAGACCGAAAGAAAAAAAAATTAAAGAAACAAGGGCAGACCAAATTGGAAGGCTTTCGATCGCTTCATTTCTGACCGAGAGCTGGTGGCTTACCCTGTCCACTCGGCAGCGAGTCAATTTATGCTCGAGCGGCTGGCTTTGTACATGGAGGCACCTCTGTATAACGCCGGCACGAAGCGCACATGCACTGCCTCCTGCACCGAATAAGATTAACGCCGTTGGCCCGTGAAACCGCTCTCTTGGGGGGAGGCGAAGCTGACAAGTTCTTGGCCAAAGAAAGAAAGAAAGAAAAGGATAGAAAGCAGTACATTTCTCCCCTGGCAGCCAGCAGAAGCAGCCGGGAAGCTTGGCTTCACTAGCGGCTGGCCTGCAGCAGTCGGCGGCGCAATTAGGCCGGCTGCCGCTGTCTAATTTGCTACCACAGGCGGCATCTGAATGCAGCCGTGATTCCATGGTAATCCAATTCGTGCATGCCGCACCACCAGCGAGACCAGGCGGCTCCCTTCCCCGTCCGTCCAAATATGGGTGGGAGCTTCCGCGCCAGACACTCGGAGGGAAGGCCCGCCAGGAGACGTGTGGCGACTAAACCACGTACGAGCTGCTCTATGCAGAGTCCCTCGATGTTCGGAATGCCCTTCCAGATTTTCATCTATACATCTTGATTTGCCTCTCCTACGAACTCGCAGTGTCCCAAGTAGACAAAGAAAACATTCGAGCACAAAATTTTGCGACCACCGCGAGGCATGAATAATTTTTCCTTTCTGATTACGTTTTCGTGCGCGCATGCTTCCGCACCATAAAATAATCCAAGTTATGCTGAAATCGCTGCCCTCAACTGACCAGGCGAGCGTATGCTTTGTAACAACACGCAGTATAGAGAAGGTAGAAGTTGGCTGTATGCGTTGAGTGCTGGGCGCGAGCTGGTAATTTCGCCTTGGGAAGAAATACCTCAAGTCAAGCTGTCCCGCTTGTCTGAAGGCCATGTCTGCCCCCTCCGGTGCAAGCATTCAGAAAAGTCAACTTGCTTCCGTCAAGATGAGCACACGAACGCATATCGAAGCTTTCGTACCCTGACTGAGGTCTTACCCGCGCTACTTTACCTATACTCCACTTTATTCTCAGAACGTAGCACTCTAGATGCGATTAGCGAAAGCATTTCGTTGTAAAATTGCCTCAATCTATTACTCTATCTTTAGGCAACGTGAGCTTGATACCGTCTTGGGCGAATCATTTATTATTGTTATTTTGTGGTGTTGACACGACGAATGTAAGCAAAATTTTCTGCTCGTCAACTTTGAGTGCAGTATTGTAACCAAAAAAAAAAAAGAAGTAAGAGCAATTTGTAACAGTGGTGGTATTCATCGCTAATGAAAGCAGGGGACTTGGGGAAGGACGAATATTTTTCCGGTGACACCGCAACTGCCTCATCTCAAGGTGGAAAACTGATTTATTCTCTGGCAGTATTGGAGCACTCGGCGCTTCTAAGTGCATGATTCCTCCAATCAAGAACTTATAGAGCAAAATGGAACCAATAGCTGCGGTGATCTGAGCACTAATCTGGCGTAATCAGGAAGACGTGGCTGGCCGATTTCCAATCTTTGAATCTAAATGGCACACGGTAAGGACACATAAGCTTAGGTACGCGCATAGAGGGCGTCTAGCTTACGTAACTTTCGATTCGCGGTGTTGTGCAGTCCACCGCGCCTCACCGTGCTGAATGTGTCGAACTCGCGTTGTCGGTGTTGCTATCGTTCTTGAGCTTCAGTCAGGATATGCTAGCTGTACTTTGGGACTCCCCGCTGCTGCGCAGTTAAAAACGACGCACAGGCACTTGCTCCGACGACCCATTTACGCTTGAAAACTTAAACGTGAACAACTTTTGACAGCGACTGAAGCTAGCATGTGCCTGAAGATACGGATGGGTTGACAACCACGACGCCAGACGAAAGATCGCCGAAGCTGCCAGTAGCAGTCGTGAGGTAGTGAACACAAAAGTAATGTGGTAACCAATGAAAACAGAGCCAATAAAAAGAAAGATATGACGTAACTTTGTGTCGATTAACATTATAGCATACAATGGCAAGACTTAGGAGCAGCACTGATGTTCTCACGTTCATGCTTCTTATATCTGACTTTCTATTTTGGGGAAGTCGCTAATGGCCGGCAGTACGAAAAGCTGCTGTAACTTTCCACAGCGTTGCCCTTTTAGATAACCGTCTTCCGATGCTATTTGGATTTTACTAAAGCTACCACTGGCAACCTACTCAGGCATGCAGTAGCGCTCCCACCGCCATTATGCTCTACATATTGATTTTCATCTTTGACTTTACTTTTGTTTATCTTTTTTTTTTGTTTCAACGTGAACGAAATGCAAGTTGTATATATTTTGCCTCTTAACAACATAGAGAAATGCTTGCAGCGCCGTTCTGTTGGTTACCGAATGAAGATTTTTTTCCCCATTATGCTCCAATAAGCCGAACTTGTTTTAAGAGATAGGCGTTGCAGGCTCTAAGACATAACGAAGTCAAAATGTCGGCATTCGTTGTTTTTTCATTATTTCTTTTTAAGTTTTATCCTTAAGAGCTAAGCTACTGAACATATTTAAAAGACGGATTTCACCGTGCCGACCTTCTTTGACTCTAAAGGGAGCAATAACCAGTTTAAAATCACCGTTTCCTTCTATTTATGGAAGCACCCTGATCCCTCTATGCAGTTTCACAGTCGTTTGATTTGTTTTCACTTCAGATTGCCACTATATACAATGAAGCCTGCTGCCTACACACATATTTACCCTTTACGTTTTTCTTTTCTTATCTTTTCCTGCTCACTTCTTACGAGGCAACATAAGCGAAGGAGGCATTAGGATGCGTTTACGTTTTGCTACGTGCACCGAATGGGACGAGCATCTGTCGAACGAGACAAGAGACTGGCTTCGCCGACTCTCAGTTCAACTTTCTTTTTTAGATCAAACACGCGCACCCGGTTTTCCTAAAGATTCTCATGCTGTAGCCTCGGAAGTGCCATAAATGCGAGCCATTAGAAAAAAAAAGAAAAAAAAAGTATTTCACTGCGATCTACCCATTTGTCGCATAGCACACGCCTCCTATTCTGCAGAAGTGGCGGTGAAATAAACTCTCTGCCCTAAATCTCGGGCTCGTAACGCGTGGTTCGTTCTCCCCGCCATTGCTTCTGTGTTTTTTTTTAATACAGACACGAATAATAGTTTCACTGTGAATGTTTTATTCTGATTACTCTGCTTCTTCTGTGCTCGCAAAGCTCGTGTAACACACTCAACATGGTAATAAAACAGAAATTGCGCTGCTCCCTCTCAGCCACTTGTTTCGTTCGCCATTCTGGCGACCTGCGCGCGCTTTCGAAGAGCGTCATACAAGCAACAAACCCAAGCCATAATTCGTATTCACGGTAGTGTGCTCGCGTAAAAAAGGTCCGCCATTGGCAGACCGACACATAGCAGTGATATCGGTTTTCGCTACACGACCAGTAATGTACGGGTTTGGGCCGATGTGATTCGCAGGGCTGATGCAGGGGTTATGGAGTTCTGCCGCAGAAAAAAGAGCCGTTGGTTCTATCTGACTCATCGATGGCCAGGTTTTCATAAAGGCACAAAACAAAAGACGCCTGGTCACATACATCAGGTACAAGCTTTGCGAGGCGAAAACCTGTGCGCAACTATTATTATTATTATTATTATTATTATTATTATTATTATTATTATTATTATTATTATTATTATTATTATTATTATTATTATTATTATCATCATCATCATCATCATCATCATCATGAAACTAGATCGAAATTTCCAAGCGTCATCTGTAGCAAAACAACGATGGGGATTAGACCCGGACGTATAACTCCTTCGTCATCTGGCAGCAGCTGAGCCAGCAGCGCCCGTGACCGTTACTCGGGCTCGGCACACCTTCCTCTTTACTTGTAACATACTTCCGCGGCCGACAAAATTTCTAAAGGCTGCCGGCTTCAGGAAAGTGAACGCTTTTACAGCGTAGCTGTATATGGCTAGGTTCTGGCGGATCGCGTCCGCTGACAAAACGACGCGTAGAACAACAAATTTCAGCTCCATGTCCATGGTGGTTTCCCGCCAGTTGTGCCTTAGCACAGGTGTCAAAACGGATGATGGATGGCCCATTGTTATACTCCTCGCTACCGCCGATGCCTCTTTCGCAAGTGTCGCGATACTCTGCGGCGGCACGTCCCACCAATCGTTGTGCCCCTTTGTCTCGTGACGTAGAGATCGTGCTTGCGCTGTTATCAGCAGTTGCCCTTTGGACTCGCTATGGGACAGACGCTCGTTTAACCGCATCTTCCAGCATCCTGATGTCAGGATCCTGACGATGCCATGCAGTGTGCCCCGGCTATGAACGCTGTGGCTCATACGCTAGTCTTTAACCATGGGGTGGACTTGACGCAGCAAGCGCATTACTTGGCCATCGCGCCGGGCGAAAACAAGACACCGGTGTCCTTGCTCTTTGACGAACACACGGAAGACGCTCAATATAGTCAATAATGATAATATATAAGTTTGATATGGCAATATTCACTATAGCAGACCCACAATAGTCACAGCTTCGCTGGCTTCCATCTTCGCAGTAGTGGAAGGGCGCTGAATTTTTGGACGGGACAACTTATCACGGAACCGGACGCCAGCTTTAGGAAGCACGCTCGATCGACGGCGTCGCGACCAGGAAGCAGTTCCGTCACCCGGGCCGGCATAGGCGGCGAATCATCGTCACGCACCAGGACAACGTCTCCAACGTGAAGTCGTGGTGGCAGCTTCGGTGGCGCCTCGCGGGCAGAGAGCAGAAGCAGCAAGTACTCCTTTTGCTAGTGCTTCCAGAGATGGTCTGTTAAAGCTCGGAGATGCATGATTCGACGTCGCAGATCGATGCTTGTTGATTGGGGTAGCACGGTGCCCAACTCTTGAGGCAAGCACGTTCTTGCGCCAAGTAAGGAGTGTTAAGGCGTGAGTGGGCATAGCTCGTTAGGGCCTACAGCCAAATGTGTTAAGGGCCAGCTTTTCGATGTTCGGCTCTACCTCACACAGAACCGTTGTTTTCTCTTCAATGCATGAGCAATTGTCACCTAGAGCGTGCTTCAATGAGTCCTTAGTGATGCAAACCAGTCGTTCCCACCATCCTCCCCACCAAGGCGCTCACTTGACGCTGAACTTCCAGTCGATGCGACGTACACTGCAGAAATGTGCCCAACTGCATGCGGGATGATTTCCGAGTTGTCGACCACAGTGATGAAAAGAGAGCGTTGTCCGAATAAATGGTCGAAGGAATGCCACGACGAGATATGAAACGCTGACAGGTGGCGAGAAAGCTGGTGGCTGTCATATCAGATGTGAGCCCAAAATAAAGAGCACGTGTTACCGCAACATGAGGAGATGACAATGTAGACTTTGGAGTGAATTTGCTGCGCTGAATGAGAACAAAGTTGTCCGCAGAAGTCAACCCCGACAAATGTAAATGGACTCCTTTTTAAATCTGGTCTCCTGGCAATCGTGCTATGGGTGCGGCCTCTGGTGTGATCTTGCGTCTTCTGCAAATCAGACAGCCTCTCAGGGCCGGCTTCATAGCTTGGCGCCTCTTTAGCAGCCAGAAGCGTTCGCGTAGCTCGGTGAGTGCCTGCTCAACGCTTGAGGGAAGCATCCGTTCGTGGGTTGAACGAATCAGCAGCTGTGTAACAGCGTCATGACCAGGAATCACTGAAGGCCTGTCAAAAGCTGGAGACGACCTCCAATTCGAATGAACCAATTTCCGTCGAGGAACGGACGTAGAAGCAGCTGGAGAGATGAAGCCCGGTACTGGTTTACTTCCTGAAAGTGCGCATGCTTGGACTTGTTTAACTCAGTAATGCTCAGCTCGTGGGATTTATTGGCCAGTCACTGGTCCAGGTGTAGAGGCTCGTTGTAGCCCTGTGTTGTCTACGATATGGTTGATTCATGCAGTGACCCGAAGGAGGAGGCAAGGACCATTCTAGTGTACGCCGGCATCGAGCTTGGTAAATGGGCATCAAACCACACAATACTGCAAGACCAATTCCAAACTTACCATCTATCTTTTGAAGACGAAGGTGGCGATCTATACACCATAAAGGCCCTAGGGCTTTGCTGGGAGAGAAGCGACGATTCACTCATCATCAATGCCGACCATGTCATCAAGTTTGTGTCGACTATGCCCATAACGAAACGAATGATGCTTCAAGGCTTCTCAAGGCTGTACGACTCTCTCGGCTTTTTCGCGCCGTTCTCCGTTCCAGGCAAGTTGATTTTCCAAGATCTCTGGAAGTTAAAGCACCCATTGGATTGTCCGCTACCGCAAGAGCAGCTCATCACGTGGAATGACTGGTGTTCCGAGCTACCAACATTAAGCAAGGCTCGTCTACCACGAGAAGTCAACAGGCCGCCAGGACACCCATTTGGAGTCATGAATTTGCATATTTTCGCAGACGCCAGTCTGCGGGCGCATGGCGTGGAACCCTATGTGAATTCCGAATTGTCGCATTCACACGCACGCAGTCCTCATCTTTTACTGAGAAAGGGACGAATCGCGCCGCTAAAGCCCATATCGCGGCCTCGTTTAGAGATTCTCGCATACTTGACCGCAGCGAGCCTCTACAATTACATGAGTAGGATACATTGTTTCAAGGCAGCAAGACCATTCTTTCGTACGGACTTCTATATCGCCATTTATTAAATGTCACAAGATCCCGGGCGTCGCAACCTGTATGTCAGAAATAGGTGGTGATGATGATGATGATGATGATGATGATGATGATGATGATGATGATGATGATGATGATGATGATGATGATGATGATGATTTATTGACATCCCCTTTGAAACGGGGCGGCGACAAATAGTCACCTAGCCTGCTTGGTTTAATCAGGTATACCATACATGTTCTTTATCTTGCATTTTTGTATACCTCTCATTATTTTTCTTTTTCAAATATTTACCTTGTACCACTACCTATGATATTAAGATACCAGGTCGTATCCATCTTTTCCCTGCTATTTTCCACCACTACTCTAATCGTCTCTTGCTTATCTGTTGATGATTCCTTCCACTTTAAACCCAAGCACTTCTGGGAGTTGCACGTTACCTACGGTTCTCGCTGGATGGATCCCGTCGCATTCCATTAGGATGTGCTGAGTGGTCTCTGGATCTTTACTGCAGCATACACATGCCTCATCTAGTTCCGAATATTTGTTCCGGTATGCTTTGGTTCTTAGGCAACCGGCTCGAGCCTCAAAGAGCAAGGCTCTCTCGGCTTTCCATGCACCCTTTGTGTTATCGTACAGAGTTTCCCTTCTAATTTCTTTCTTTTGATTCTTGTAAATCTTCATTGTCCTTTTTGTTTCCATTCTTTGCATCCAATTCACGGTCTCTATTTCTCTCACTTTCTTTCTGATGACTCCTGGTTGTCTATTTACAGTTTCGATTATCTTGTACTTGGTTGCCAACTTCATTGACCTCTTCCTTCATTCTGTGTCCACGCTTTTCATGTAGAGATACTTGTGCACTTTAGCCGCCCATTTATTTTCATCCATGTCCTGAGCCTTTCTTCAAAACTAATTTTGCTCTGTGCTTCTCTGACTTACAAAGATGCCCAACCCATGTCACCCTGCACTGCCTCATTTGTGGTATTACCGTGGGCTCCCAAAGCCAACCGGCCTACTGATCTTTGGTTAACTTCCAAACCCGACAAGATATCCGATTTTAAGCCTAGAATGACATTTGCGAATGTTAGCGCTGGCACCATTACTCCTTTCCAGATTCCATACACCACCTCATACTTATTGTGGCCCCACAGTGCTCTGTGTTTCATTATTGCTGCATTCCGCTTCCCCTTTATTTTCAGATTATCTTGGTGGTTGCTTGAGTAATTCTTTCCTTCGTTTATGTGTACGCCGAGGTACTTATATTGCTTCACTATGGGTATTACTTGCTGTTGAATTGACACCACGTAGTTACTCGTCTCTTCATTAAGATCATAATCCCTGATTTCTCTGTGCTAAACTTAAGGCCTAGGTTTGTCGCTGCATTCCCACAGATATTCGCAAGTATCTGTAAATCTTTTTTATTGTCCGCTAGTAGCACAATGTCGTCTGCGTACATCAGTCCAGGGACCTTCTGTTGCACCATTTGTCCATTACGCATGTAGGATAAATCAAAGGGTGGCAGAATAGGGATAAATAGGTTTGCAGAAATACAGCGCCTCACAGCGGGTATTTATCACCGTACAGTATCACCGACTTACTCACAAGAGGTATCGCGGCGGTCACGCTCCTGCGTTCGTTTATGTAGTGGAAAGGCCCTACATGGCTTTCTCTCCCAATGAATACATGGGAGGCCGACATAACATGCTCAAGCCGTTTAACTGCTGACGACTTAGCTCCGGAGACAGCATGCACCGTCAACGTCGTGCAACCGCAAACGTTACTCCAGGTAGCAGACTACACCCAGTACTCACGCCTTCTTCCTGTTTTTTGCAACATGATCAATCCCTTTGATTGAAACGCAAGCTTTAATTTATATGTATAGTTGCACCTCGTAACCATGTTGTAACCTGAATACTGTGTTCGTGCTTTCCCGTAAGGAATCCTAAGTCCTTTTTTTTTTTTTTCTGCTGGTGCAGTGAAAGAGGAAAAGTACTTCCTCAATCCTCGAGCCATTCTATAAATAACTCGAATGTAATGCTTCGGGGATGGCACCAGAAATAAAAAAAAAACGTTTTAGGCTTATACGAGCAACAATACGTTCGCGTGCATTTCGCAAATCGCTGTAAATTGTCCTAAAATGGGACACGCGTGCTTGAAAGCAACCAGAAACTTCAGCACCCTCATAATGGCAGTCAGAGATGACTCGTCGATTTTTGCAGACTATGGGTGAAAAAGTCGCGGCGAATGCATTCACCGGGCCGCAGCGCAGAGAATGCGACGACTGAAGTGAAAGCGAAACATTTCTGAGCACCGCGTGGTAGTGCGAAAGCTTTCCCGTGGGACAACCGTCTCTGGCGCGTATATTTCAAATAACCTACTCGTAAGAAGTCAGAAAAAAAAATACTTTACAAGACTTGGCCCCATGCAAACGTTTCGTTCCGCCATTGCAATGAGGAATGTTTTAGTGCGACACGAGGGAAAACCTGAACTAAACAGAGAAACGCGCGCTACCTTTCGGCGGCCGAACAAGCGCGCCGACAGAACGGCTATCGCCGAGATGTGCCATAATGCTTCCGCAGCCTTTTATCCGCCTACGCTGTGGGCAGCAATAAAAATGCTTTACAGAATGCAGAACAACGTATGCGAACGGATGTGTACTGTATACACTCAAAATTGATGGGTGCTTCCGTTCCTCCGATTACTTTACTCCCCTCTTTTCGGCTGCCGAAATTGCTTTCGCCGCGCAGCTGCGTTGAAAACTTGGCAACTTTTGCTCGGGATGAATATTTGCGACGGTGACTCGCGTCTGCTAAGCTTTCGATTTTTGCGTTCCAAGGGCGCGCGACGCTCCTGTTCTATTCCCTGCTGCGCAAATATTTAGGGCCAATTCAGCTCGGGACAATAGTGCGAGGCTAGACAAAGTGCTTCCGAGAGAAAATTTATGCATTGATGCGCACCGGAACTCGTATCTACAGCTGCATCAATTGAACACAACACGGCCCGTCAGAGTTCGCGCGAGAGCCGAGCATATATTGCACGATACCCGAGGCTCTCTGCGCCATGTTTATGAGGCTCTTATTTTTCTTTCCTTCTGTTTATTTCATTGGAAGAGGGAGGAAAACAAGCGCAAGTGTGCAACCGGAGCATCGGAAGGAAGTTTATCCATAAAATTCGCGCTCGTATTCGCGTGTGACAGACAAAAAAACAACAACAAATATGCGATGGTGCAACAACGTATTGCTGCTTTTCCTGATGGCGTTTATTGCTATGATGCTTAGTCGCACATTTATCGACGTTTGAACGCACTCGCAAAACAGTATAAGTTACATTAAAGTGCGCCTTTCTTCCGCACTTTCATTTTTCCCGAGCACACACTTTAAATTTGCCCAATTCCTATTTCTAAGTGTCAGGAAATGTCTCAGGATTCCTCGTGGGTTCTTTGAGCACCTGCTACTTCTTCATACAATAAAAAGCATGCATTTCCGAAATATTCCGTGAAGACGTTGCGCATTTCTCCTTCGGGAAGGGGGGAGGGGGGGGGGAGGTTATAAACTTTTCTCGAAAAGCGCGCAATAAGCGCCGTAAACTGCAGATCTGAGAGAAGTATTATTTTCAAGTAATCGAGTATTTCCGGACTGCAATACACGCGCGGAATATTATTTAGATCATCTTGGTATCGCACGAGAGAGATAATGAAGTAGCTAGGCAGGTTAAACCGCACTAGTGTTCAGCTTACACAGCGAGGTGGGGGAAACGATGTGGAGAAAGACCTGGTAGGAGGCTTGCATGCACAGTCGATCGGTGAAAACACAGCGGTTCTTCAACGCTTGGTGAGCAGGTGTGTCAGTAACGTCACGTGACACATTCGTCAGCTGTAAGTGCAGCGAATACGGGCCAAATTGAAATTTTTCTGTAAAGGCAGCATTCACCGCTCGCCAGCACTACCTTGTTTTATTTAGAAAAAAAAATAACTCGTTAAAGAGCAGTTGTTTATTTAGGGGAAAGTTTGGGCAGTCAAAAGAAAAAAACGCCCACAACTGGACACCATTTCAAAATTACCTGTGGCGTGTGGGGCGTGCGACACCGCCCAGCGGCTGTGGGGTTGTACCGCTGCTGCAGCAATTTGGAAAACGTGCGAGACATGTAATCTCCCTGGAGGGATGGACTGCGCCATCTTCTGGGGCCACGGGATATGAGTTCTGCGGGGACGTTTGTGAGCAAGGCCGGCTTTACCAGAAGGCTGTAATCTTTTTTCTTGCCTGTTGTTTTTATGACAAATTTAGTTTCATTGGACCACTGAGCCATTCTGCGGAAAAAAAACGCTCCATATATTTAAGCTTGATGGCCCCTCCGCAGCCATCACGCTTCCAGAGCAACGTAACTATACTCGGGATAAAACAACTAAAGTTGTGTGAGAAAAGAAAATTTGTATACTAACATAGCGCACACTCTCCTCTACAATTTCCGTATGCGCTATTTAGGTGAGCAGTATTAACGCGGTATCCGTTATCTACACCGAGCGCGTTGAGTTGAAAAAACTGATATACGTAGCTAGCTTCTCTGGCGGTGCAACTTCCGTTGAATTATTTGCCGTCGATGCAGTCACCACTCCTTAAGAAGACATGCCGGGTTGTCACACGCGTCACTGAAGCATGAAGTGAAGTTGAGCCACGAGAATGTCACGCCATGTAGAATGCGTTAATTAGTCACGAGATATTTGTAAAACTGATTTGACGCCACCGAGCGCTGGTGCACGAGCGAGGGGAGCATAAATGTGGTCGTATACTGCCTGAGGCAACACTAATCAGCGGCACTGAAAAGTGCGCGTCGTCTGCAAGGACATCGCTCAAAAGTTGCTGATCTCTCTGTGACAGAACGGTGGCGCCATCTCTTACCGAGTGTGTTTCGCTGTGTTTTGCCGTAGCGGTGAGTCGACGGTTGAAGACGACGCCACCATTCCGTATGCACCATATGCTATGCCTTCAATACTCGATATAGAGGACTAGTCTCAAGAATACCGCCGAAATAACCCCTGAACTTTGCTGCCGCAGTGAGAAAAGGCATATCGAAGGACTACCGTGAAGGTGGAAAACGGGTTACAGCCAAACGCTTGGCCTGAATGGACCAAATACCGCCATGTCAGGTGATGACATAATTTTCGCTGCATCTGAAGTTTGCTGCAAACTTCGAGAAAAACCGCTTCTGTGGTAAAAGGTGTTCTTGTCGTAGCTCGACTAATCATACTTCACGGCGAAGGTTCGCTAAAACCTGAACCGAATTCGGTAGAGAATGTCAATGACGTTGATCCTAGCCTCGTGAGCAGGTGCTTTACGGCGTGCTGTCGCTTCCCCCGCCCCCCTCGTTTTTTTTTTTTTCTTTTTGGCTTGCTGCGACATTATAGCGTCCTGCTGCCGGTACTGATTCAATTATACTAGCATTTCTCAGTGTGCCCCTTCTGTGATGAAACAAGTTGGCGGTAGCACTCATAGTCATCGGCAGCAAATCGCTAGGCTGCCATAAAATGGAAAAAGGAAACAAAGTAGATACTGACTACAAACTACTAAAAAATGAATACTACATGAACCTTTCAGGTGCATCAAGGGGCGAAAGCGTAGTTTTTGACTTACATAAGGATAACGCTATTGTCATTGCGACTAAGCAATGACAATTTTGTTCTTCCTCCACGAGTGCCGATAACTAGAATAATTGTGGGGATAATGTCGTCCAAGTGCCCTAATTTATGTGCTAAGAAAATCAGGCTATCTTTTTTTTAATAGTCCTGGATTTGGAGCCGTACAACCTCAAAGGTAAACATAAAATTTCAGCTTGCCTCATCAGTTGCTATGCAGATTTCTTAGTAAACTAAAAGCTCTATACACCCTACCAGTAAGTTTGCTGTTTATTCCTCATCTTCACGGACAGTAGGCATTCGTGTGACGCTTATGGGGATAATTTACGCCATGTTAGCCTGTTATGCAGTTACGAAACGCGTACGTTATTCAAGTTCACTGGACAGTCTTAGAGACTATTTTAGCGACGTTGAAGCAAAATGTAGCCTAATTTAGCAACACCCGCCAAAAAATGTGGCAACGCTGTTGGTGATGGTGGAAGCAGGACGAACATCAGGGGTGGCAAAATAGACGTCATGAAGCAATTTCCCAGTTTACCTTACAGCGAGTCTCGTTGACTGCCGCGGTAGCCGAGTGGCTATGGCGTGGAAAATGCTCAGCTCGAGGTGGTGGGTTTGATCGCGGTTGCGGAGGCCGCCATTCGATAGGGGCGAAATGCAAAAACGTTCGTATACATCGATTTAGGTACATTCCGAGTGTCCCACTAGAGGGTGAATCAACATCATAATCAGACCGCGGTTCTCGCACACAAAATTCCAGACTTCATAGAAATTTTAATTTAGCTTTCAGCGAATTCACGAAGGTGAAATATTTCAAAAGGACGGCACGTTGGGCATGTTGGTATTCCAAAATATTTGTTCGCGTAACTCCCAAGAAAAAACGTTTCTTCGAAATTTCGTCTTCGGGCTAGATAATGCCGAGGACGCACTTCTAAGTACTCAATGCATTCGCCCTTGAATGATCAAAACTCAAATGTGAATCTGAGGTATTTTGCACATACCACACATAAAAGGAACAAATTACTCGAAATCTCTGGCCACCAGTCTGTACACTTGTACCTATGAGAAACAAAAGGCACGCGTGATTTTATTCCCCTAATTTTAAAAATTTTGGTGGAGCTCAAGAATAAAGTAAAACATTTTGTCTAAGCAACAGAGTGCTCCATCGGCTGACTCCTAATATCTGTTACCGTTAGTTGATAGAGAGCTGCACAGCACATGTGAAGAAACAAATGATAGTGTATACACTGGATTGCAAGAAGGCATACCTTAATGTGCATCTCCCACGTTGAGCAATGATTCGTATAGCAGGTTTCCTTCTGTCGGCTTGGCTACCTTCTTATTGTCTTGTACACAATTTTTTTATTGCTCATATTTCACTATCTTTGCTAGACTGCTTGTGCACGCGGTATCCATATATGGATAGGCAGTGTATGTACGACGCCTAGCTCTTGCTACGGATGACGACCACACCGCTTGACTCGACACAAGCTGTGGACAGTCCGAGTATTAGGGTGCCGCGCATGAAGGTTGCCCCAGGTGCCTTCCCGCCACCCATGCAGGGACGCGGCCTGCCCGGAATCTATCACCGAGGCAGAGTTGGTCAACGAATAAAGTAAAATCACCTCGCCTGTCGCAGTGCTGCGCGTGATTGCTTTCCTGGGGATTGCGAGTGTACATAAGCCTAATGCGAGCTTCCTGCCGCCGCTCAGCGGCGGCTATATTGACACACGTGCAAGAACGTCCTCGGGGCACGATTGATCCCACTTACGCGCCTCGCGGGGAAAACGGGCATTTCTTGGCGCCCCTTACTCCTCGTCTGCTTCCTGGGCACGCAGGCGCAGTCTCCCCAATCGCATCACGAACCGGTCTGTGTCAATGGCAGAGCACTTCCGCAATGCCGCCGCGAGGCTAGACCAAAGAAAAGGAGGACGCCGCCTCTTCATCAGCATCAGAACCCCATCGCGGCATAACGGTGGAGCGCGGACTGCTCAAATTATAAGACTCCCTATGGCTACGGCTGAAAGAAAAAAAGCAGGAACAGCAGTCGTCGAGAAGGTGCGGAAAGGGTTAAACGGGGTTGAGATGGAGGCTGGGGACAAAAGGCCTAATGATGCAAGTCACGTCTGCGCAATTTCCGTACAAGGCAATTCAAGCTGGCGTGCCGTTGTTCTTGCACTAATCTTTCTGTAGGCTGCATCCCTTCCGAGAAGTTCAAGCGCCTTGAAAACCTATTATCAACCTGTTAACAACATGCAGCCCCAGAAGAAAAAGAAAACGAAAGAAACGTCAAGCCTTAGACAGCTCTGATTTTATTTCAGGGAACGATCAGTTGGTATTCATAACTGATTGCAAACAGCTTGTATTATTTTATTAGAGAGCAGTGTGAAGTGTAGGAAGGTGTTAAACGCAACATACGACATAGAAACAGCTGGCATCGATTACTACTAGTTGAAACCGCGAAATTACTGTATCGTGATTCAGGGGTCACTAAGGCGCCTTTCGATTACGTAGCAACCGGTGCCTGTCCATAGGTATATGTCCTTTTTTTTTTTCGCAGAGCACGAAACGCGCGCAGAAACTTATAGGAAAACCAACTCAGATTGTTAAGCTGCTCCTTCGACACAATATACGTACTACGCGCCATAACACTGTTTCGAGCAATAACGCTTGTAGTCAGGCCGAAGTTGGTATTTACATGTATCCGGTACACGGTGATTCCAGGGTACGTTGGTATGCCGCTTGCGAAAGTTTCACAGGAAGGGAGAGATATACACGGGCTTATCGTGTATTGTCACACGTATAGGGCTGAGCGGTTCAAACGCAATATTTGGATCGCATGGCTGCGAGCTTTTATTGCACCACCGGTAGGCGCTGGGGACACCGAGCTGATGCATTGTGGTATACGATGAAAGCAGCAGTTTTTGTGATGAAATTTGACTGCATTTAGCCCCCCAGCGATCACGTGACACTAACTGACTGCGCTAATAGCACCACCCGCCATGTGGTCCACTCATCGTGTTGGAATTTTGAGCATTGCACATTGTTTTACTTCATCACCGGTACCATTTTTCACCAGATTATTCAACGACGACGTAACCATAAGTCGTTGCGAACCTTACATGCACGAAACGTTCTTAGCGTGCGTCAGATTGTGATATCTGCGTTTTTGTTCAACAGCTGATGATGATGACGATGATTTAATGGCATCCCCTTTGAAACGAGCCGGTGACAAATAGTCCCCTAGCCTGCTTGATTTATTCAGGTATGCTATACATGTTTTTATCTAGCATTTTTGCATCATCATCATCATCATCATCAGCCTATTTTTATGTCCACATTAATCTTTTTTTTCTCAATATCTACAGTGTACCACTACCTATGACTGAAATCAAACCAGGTCTCAATCTCTTCCCTGCTTTTTTTCCACCAATACTCTAAACGCCTCTCACTTATATCGACTGCTGACCGGTTGATGCTTCCGTCACTTAAAACCCAAGCGCTTCTGGAAGGTGTACGTTTACCTACTGTTCTCACGGGGTGAATCGCTTCACATTCCAATAGGATGTGTTGAGTGGTCTCTGGATCTTTACTGCAGCATACACATGCCTCATCTAGTTCCGAATATTTGCTCCGGTATGCTTTGGTCCTTAGACAACCGGCTCGAGCCTCAAATAGCAAGGCAGTGCCCTTTGTGTTATCCCCGTGCAGATTTTCTCTTCTAATGACTTTCTTCTCATTCTTGTAAATATCCATTGTCCTTTTTGTTTACATTGTTTGCATTCAATTCACTGTCTTTATTTCTCTCACTTTCTTTCTGATGACACCTGGTTGTCTATTTGCAGTTTGAATTATCCTGTACTTGGTTGCCATTTTTCTCGACCGCTTCCTCCATTCTGTGTCCACGCTTTTCATGTAGATACTTGTGCACACCGCCCATTTATTTTCATCCATGTTCCTGAGCCTTTCTTCAAAACTAATTTTGCTCTGTGCTTCTCTGACTTCAAAAGAGGTCCAACCCATGTCACCCTGCACTGCCTCATTTGTGGTGTACCGGTAGTACCGGTGGGCTCCCAAAGCCAACCGGCCTACTGATCTTTGGTTAACTTCCAAACCCGACAAGATATCCGATTTTAAGCATATAATGGCATTTGCGCATGTTAGCGCTGGCACCATTACTCCTTTCCAGATTCCACGCACCACCTCATACTTATTGTGGCCCCACAGTGCTCTGTGTTTCATTACTGCTGCATTCCGCTTCCCCTTTATTTTCAGATTATCTTGGTGGTTGCTTGAGTAATTCGAACTTTCCTTCGTTTATGTGTACGCCGAGGTACTTATATTGCTTCACTATGGGTATTACTTGCTGTTGAATTGACACCACGAAGTTACTCGTGTGTTCATTAAAGATCATAATCCCTGATTTCTCTGTGCTAAACTTAAGGCCTAGATTTGTCGCTGCGTTCCCACAGATATTCGCAAGTATCTGTAAATCTTTTTTATTGTCCGCTAGTAGCACAATGTCGTCTGCGTACATCAGTCCAGGGACCTTCTGTTGCACCATTTTTCCATTACGCATGTAGGATAAATCAAAACCTAATTCGCTGTTTTCCAGTCATCTTTCTATGCCCTTGACGTAAAGCGTGAACAACAATGATGACAGAGGGCATCCTTGCTTCAATCCTTGGTGAATTCCCACCATTTCATTTCCTTTTCGGCCTTACCATGCCACTTGTACTTAGTTGTCTCGATATATCTCCCTCAGCAGCTCCACGAAATCGTCATCTATGCCTTCGTATTGAAGAATATCCCACAACAATTCCCTGTCTACGTTGTCATAAGCTCCTTTAATATCTAGAAATGCTATCCATAAAGGTCTTTTCTGAGCTACTGAAATCTCTATGCACTGAGTTAGTACAAACATATTGTCTTCTAAGCGTCTGCCTGGCCTGAACCCATTCTGTAGTTCCCCCAATACACCGTTTTCCTCCACCCACTTCGACAGTTCTAATTTTATGGCTTGCATTGCCATTCTATATATCACCGACGTTACTGTAACTGGCCTGTACGAGCTCGTCTTATCCTTATCTCCTTTGCCTTTGTAGATGAGATTCATCTTGCTTTCACGCCATCCAACGGGAATATTCTTTGTTCTAATCACTTGCTCTATGGCATTAGTCAGCAGTGCCTTGCTTTTTGGACCGAGGTTTTTGATTAGCTGTACTGGGATTTCATCGGGTCCTGCTGCCGTGTTGTTAGGGACATTTTCTGCTGCCTTTTTCCAAGAAAAGCTTTCTATGCTAAATTTTGATCTCTCAGGCCTCTCTGTTGTTGCTGGATCTGTTGTCTGAACTACGCTTTTTCTCGTGCCGAAGTTATGCCTGATAACGTCTGTGATGTACCGCAGCACATCATCGCCTTCATAGATGTTACCGTCTTCATCCCTTATAGCCGTTTGCGAGTTACACAGTAGACAGCGCACCTGGCGGCCAAAGCAGATGCCGGAGCTTGAGGCGACCAGTGGAGCTAGAGAAAATAAGGCATCTCATAAATGCAGCCGCGCATGCTCACATTTAGCCGGTTTCGCACCAGGTATTATCGTTATAGATGTCAGCATAACAGTGCGGCGCACACGGCTCGCGCGTTATAGGCTCGTGACCTCTGTACACTTTCGAATGTACGCGAGCACAAGCAATTACTCTGGAGTGTACGGCGATGTGTACGGTGTCACGTTGTAGTTACGGTGGAGAACAAGAAATACTGCCAAAGGTGTGAGGTGAGGATCTAATTCTTTATTGGGCAAAATTGGGCCAAGAAATACCAGCTACGCTCGAATCACACCGATACCGACGAGCACGGTCTTCGGTCGTCATATCTAAACTCACTGGCCAAGTCCGTCCGTTATTTATGCGCACATCACAATATATTCCAGAGTACTTGCTGGTGCTCGCGTACATTCCAGGATGTATAAGACTACCGGCCGCAGTGGCTCATTCAGCTAAGGCGTTGCGCTGCTGAACGCGAGATCGTGGGATCGAATCCCGGCCGCGTCAGCCGCATTTCGATGGAGGCGAAATGCAAAAACGCCCGTGTGCTTGCGTTGTAGTAAATGTTAAAGAACCCCAGGCGGTCAAAACTAATCCGGAGCCCTCCACTACGGCGTGCCTCACAATCAGAACTGGTTTTGGCACTTGAAACTTCAGAAAGAAGTATAACATTATTCATACGGCGCGTGCTATCCGCATAGGCAAGATTATTTCGCTATATGGAATCCACGACAACCACTTAAAAGAATTGGGATAGAGTATACTTTATATGAGCATCGTGCCGCGACCAATAAATTGATAAGAGCGATAATCCGGCGAAAAACGGTCGCCGTCAAAAGATGAAACAGTGTGTACGTGAGACAATATACTAAACCCTATGGTACCGTACTGCCTGCGTCCTATTTTTGCATAATCAAGGTAGCTTCGAGTTCTCTCTGAAATCTTTCTCAGAATACTTCTTGGCACAACGTAAAGGAGAAGCAGGAGGAATTGGGAGCATTCGAGAGAGTTCCACTTCATTCTGTGGCCTTTCAGCCAATACCAAGTCTCCCAAAACAATTCGGTACTCATTTGTTTGGTGATAATACAGAATGACATGGGGTCACCACATTTTCTGTGCCATCACGGTGCCATCGCCCACGGCTCCGCAGCATATCCAATTCCATATCGCGTGAGATATAACTTTAAAACCAGTCATCAATGTACCGTCGCTACACCTCGCCGGGTCGGGCCTTGGCACAGCCGCGCACCTGACGCCGAGTTGGCTTCGCGAGTCTCCACAACTGAAAGGAGCGCATAAGATCTCTCGTGGGCCGCCCACAAACGCACACGTACACAGACCGCCGGTGGTAGAATGCGCTGCGCAGTCTGCACAGCGGCCGCTGCGAGTAGCCCGCGCGAATGTCCGACTTCGATAAAGGAATTAGTGCAATCTACACTGTCACGCCGGTCATTTACAATGCCAGCCGAAGAGCGCGGACGCTGTCGGGCGCTTGCAAATTCCAGGATATCTCGGCTCGCTCCACGCGATCCTTGAACAAATGTTCATCAACAGCCCCTACACGGCTATGTGCGAGCGCCTCTGTCGGCGAGCTTAACAGGACTCCGCATATTTAGGATTACGCTCTCCACCGGGCTGGGAGAACGCCGCCGGCGAAATGAATTCAAGCGATGCCAGAAACGCTGCTGTCGCTGGAAACTCTCGAGCGTCGGGCGAACGCTCTGGAGGCACTGTGCGTGAAAGGCGAAGATCACCTTGCGTCTGGGGCCCCAAGAGAAATACGTGCGCCGGCAGATGCCAATCTCTGGCGAAATTTTTCACCTTCTCTCGGTGATTTGAGGACAAAATGCGGTTAAGCCGCGCTGAGTGGAACTTGCTGGCTGAATGCAGATCAGCCGATATGCGAAAAATGGTTTTGAAAGCTATAGTCACACGTTGACAAACTGTAAAATAGCTGTCTGCGGAAAACTTGTAAATACCTGACTTTTTTGCCCTTATGAATATACTGTGAGTACTGGCAGGATTTACGTCTACAACATAACTGGACGCCATCTTTGTATATTGGATTATGTCAGAATGAAAATTTCAACAGTAACTCCCTGCTTGTATAGAGAAGGTCCAAGATGGTGCTTCCCGACTTACATGGACTAAGCTTTTAAAGTAGCATTGACAATATTTCCTCTTCATAAGACCATAAATAATTCAATAGGCTTGATTAGTTACAGCACCTATTCATGAAATTATTTCTCGAAATACAAATGCAATCTAGTTTGCCATGTACTTCTGCGGCGACTCTTTCAGGTTATTAAGTATTCAACACAAAATGATCATTTTTACCCACTGTGAATGATCGCTGCAGAGGCGAACGCCATAATTTCTCCAACAATCACCAAAACAATTATTTTCAAAATATTAAAAAAACTTTTACGACTTCAAGAAAAATGTTGTAATTGAACAGCCGAAGTCTCAACTTTTTGCTGAAACTTTGAGCCTAGTATCAGTGTCGAGAAATGCGGTATAAAAAATATTCCGTAAATTGAATTGCTGTTCCAGTTAACTTTTCTTCGTACTTGCATTGTTTTGCTTATGTTTCGCGCCTAGGCGTTTGTTTCACTCATCGTTTTAATCACAAGTGCATTCCGTGCAGCTCTGAAAAAAAAATACTCTTAAAAAATACAAACAACGGCTTGCGTCATCGCCGAATATCACAAAAATCCTGCTATTCGGCATCGGCGTCCCAAGTTTCACCAGTCTCATCAATGTTCTCACATGTGTAAAAAAATCCCTCTCCAATGCTGCCATAGTAGTATTCACGCACATGAACCCGCTATGTTATTGCACTCACGTTATTTTATATAACGCTTGCAAATATACCTTCCACTACATGTCCTAACGTTCATCCTCGTAGACGGATTGAAAGAAAATCCGTCTACGAGGAATACTAGGTTTACAGATCCATGGGCTGTGCCCACCTCCAGAGTATACGGTTATACACAATCATTGCGTTACACGGTGCCTGTACTAATAAATAAACTATTCAAGGAGGATTTTGATCCTCTGTGCGCCTCTACTACAGCCATTAAGTGTTTTTGTCGGGACAAACTGTCCTAGAATAGCTGTGTTTTCTTACGGCATTATTTGAATGAAGGTTTTTTTTTCTATTTGTCTATGCAATGTAAAACCATGCTCTTGTATGCATATTGCCTGTGATCAGTGTCCAAAGCATTTATCTATGAACGATGTTCGTTCTCTGCGACAGCTGTACTGCCATGTAATAGGGAGTCGGGACCTCTGTCAAGTCGCTGCTGCGACTTTTAGTCCCGTCCCCTCCTTTTTGACAAAGGAAAATAAAATGAAATGAATGAATGAATGAATGAATCATTATCAGCCTATATTTATGCCCACTGCAGGACGAAGGCCTCTCCCTGCGATCTCCAATTACCCCTGTCTTGCCCTGGCTGATTCCAACTTGCGCCTGCAAATTTCCTAACCTCATCGCCCCCCCTTGTTTTCTGCCGTCCTCGACTGCGCTTCCCTTCTCTTGTTATCCATTCTGTAACTCAAATGGTCCACCGGTTATCCATCCTACGCATTACATGGCCTGCGCAGCTCCAATTTTCCTCTTAATGTCAGCTAGAATATCGGCTATCCCCGTTTGCTCTATGATCCACACCGCTCTAGCTCTTCCTGTCTCTTAACGTTCGAGATAACATTTTTCGTTCCATTGCTGTTTGTGCGGTCCTTAACTTGTACTCGAGCTTCTTTGTTAACCTCCAAGTTTCTGCCCCATATGTTAGCACCGGTAGAATGCAATGATTGTACACTTTTCGTTTGAGCGACAGTGAGACGCTCCATGTCAAGATTTGGTAGTGCCTGCCGCATAACCTAACGTTTTATCATAGCTAACGGTGCATATTGCAGCATGCACATTCAGACGTGTATATTGAACGCCTTGATAAAGAGAAGCGCATCACGTGCCATCATCACAAAGAAATGAAGAACAGCTGACCCATTGCTTTATATCTGCTTTTAATTTTACTCGCCACTTTGGTGCTGACTTACTTACCAGCAGGCCTTCAGGTAATTCTTTAGCACTCTAACGGCCATTTTAAGTTTACTTTAGTGGGATATCTATGGCGTCGATAAGTTAACCGCCGAATACAAGTTCTATAGAAAGATACGTCCCTAATAAAAGACTGCGGCCACAGTGCGAGGCTCATTTTTACGCACCTTGAATTGGGAGCAACGGTAGCCGTGCGCCGCATAAAAAATTGGGATAAAAAGAAATGTTCCTCCTTGGGCATAACTTAAACATCAAAAAACGAAGACAATGACGGTCCAACAAATCTTTCTCGAATATACACCCAGCTTACGAGACCATCAGGGGAAGAAAGAATGTGACACAGATGTCGAAAAAGCAGAGCATAACATGGCACAACACAAAGCATCCTTAAGAAGATAGGACAAAGTGCGGCGGAAAGTATCCATTCTAATCCTGGTGCTGCAAGCCAACTTTTTTTTTTTTTCTTTTTGTCCTCGTAAAGTTTTCTTTGCCACCCTTTATTTTGCCCAAAGAGCGCAGTGGAGCGTAGTCTGATTCGTGGGCTCGTTCGATTCGCCGAAACCTCAACGCCATTCAGCGCCCACAGGGCACCATTCTTGAAAAGCCAGGCCCGCCTAATCCTTTGCACGACAAGCTCACTCAAAAATCATCCATCATACGCATCCTCCTCCCGTTTCTCGAAGGCCCCGTTATTTTTTTTTTCGTTCTTGATGGCAATAATGGCCGAGAAAAAAATGAAGTTATTTTTTTTTTCAGGAAGGGCGAACTGCGGATCGCTGAGAGGGGGGCGGTGTGGAAAAATGTAGAACAAATGAAGATAAGTGTGCAAAAAGTGACCGTGATGAGCCAGAAAGAGAGGAAAAAAAAAAGAGCAGTGCTGAAAGCACGAATAACCAAAGTCCATTTTCCGCCCTGTTGGTTTGATTACCGTATTTTCTGAGCTTTGCAGTTGGATGCGCGCATGGATCGCGGATGCCAGAACCAAAGAAGCCCCTAGCGTTCCCCGCAGGAATTCTTAGACTACCGTGTAACAGTGACAAGTACGCGAAAAAAAAAAACACAATAAAAAGCAACCGTACGAAGTTGGAACGCAAGAGAACTTGACACGCTGCTCAAAGAAACCCATCAGCTTGACGAAGCTGAATTGTGCTTGGGACAGGGTGTCAGTAACTGTGACCCTTACTCGTGCACTCGCACGAGTAAGGGTCACTTTTGTTAGTAATTTTCGGTTGCCAAAAATCTCTGTGGTTGTTCAGGGTGCGCAAATGGCGGTTTCAGTGTGCGGAGGGAGTAAACTGCTTTAGGCATTAACTTCATTATATCAGCAAGTCATAAATAATATGCTTGCTAGGTACGCGCTCAAACGCTTTTTCTTTTTTCTCCCTCTCTCTCCTTCTCTCTTGCCGCCTATGACACCCTTCCGAGTTCTATAGGTACGGATGTGAAAGCGATTCGCGCAGCCAACTTAAAATTATGAATTTGCCATAGACCCTCTAATAGTGCATTCGGCTGATTAAATTTGTGCCACCCTCCTTTCTTTGCAATGCTTAGCTTTGTAAAGAAGAGGAGTTTATGAATAAGGTTTACAGCCTAAAAAAGAACTTAAAAATATGTGCACCGGTAGAACCTTTTCAATCAATCAATCAATAAATAAATAAATCGATTTATGAATAAATAAATCAGGCAAATCGACCAATTAATTAATTAATGGCAAGCAATTTTATTACGTGACGCAGAGATATTTGGACCAATAGTCTACTTGGCTAGTGACCTGGTTAAAATTAAGCACTGTACTCACATCAGGTTGTCTGACGCTCTTACATCTCAGATCCGAGCTCTTAAAGAAAACGAAAACAGTATCAACAGGAAATTTACTATGACTTTTCTCTGAAGACAAAAATAATGTAACTAATTTTGATGAAATTCGAATGTATTTTGCCACAGTTTCAGTTTTACGTTCACATACTATTGCGCTTTAAACTTCATAATCTTGTTAGTACTAAGGAACTCGTATTTTAAGCCTGCTCTTTTGCATGCTTATGGTTTCCTTGTTTTTCTTAATCTTTTATTTTTTTATTGATTGGTTGGTTGGTTGCAGTCAGAATTAGTAATGTGGAAACTGGCCTATTGAATTAATTTAGTAGCTTTCCACTAAACCCCAGCGACGTTTGAAAATAACATGGCACAAGTTTATGTTTACAAATTTGGGGTCATTTTTTATTGAAACAGTGCAACGGTGATCCAGCGGCCTCAGCTAGTAAGATGTTTTGCCGCTGTTGATTTTTGTTGTTTTCGTTCTGGCCTTGCAAACATTTTGCGAGACTTTTGTGCAGAGGCAGTGGAGTGACCGGAGGGAGCTTGCGGAGTATGTTGAGTGCGCTATGTAGCAGCAGCAATATTGGGACAGCATCTCCGAAAGCTAAACATATGCAGAACACTTCACCCTGCCGTTTTAGCATGCCCTGGCCATCCGTACCTATAGTTTTCGTAGGACCCGCCGTGGTTGCTCAGTGGCTATGGTGTTGGGCTGCTGAGCACAAGGTCGCGGGATTGAATCCCGGCCACGGCGGCCGCATTTCGATGGGGGCGGAATGCGAAAACACCCGTGTACTTAGATTTAGGTGCACGTTAAATAACCCCAGGTGGTCCAAATTTCCGGAGTCCTCCACTACGGCGTGCCTCATTATCATATCGTGGTTCTGGCACGTAATACCCCATAATTTAATTTTTTTAATTTTTAGTTTCCGTAACACACGCATATTAACAAGTGTGGGCACGTCGGGCTAGGCTAAGTGGCTTGGTGACGTATTTAATGAGGACTGGCGTCCTATAGTAGTAGTCATTGTACTACTACTAGCAGTAGTAGTAGTAGTAATACCATTAAAGGTGCGACGCAGTTATCCTGAAAGCTTAAAACTGCCACGCAACGACCTGTGTATGGTAATCATACAAGTTAGGATAAATCAATTTTTCATCGCAATAAAAACTATTTTTGTTTCCCGGGAGCGCTAAACAACGTTCTCGTTCATAGCCGCGTTGCAAAATCGCGGTGCGTGCATACCAAAGCGTATTCTGAAATGTAATGCACTGTAGCCTGACAGACTAGTTGCACTGCGACCACAGGAGTCGCACTTGTACCAATGTTACGAAGCAATGAAAAGAAGAAGGACAACGCAACATGTGAGCACGGCCAATTAGCCAAAGCATTGGAAGAAGCTAGCTCGTATATTTGGCGTTTAATATTTGGCTACAAGTGGTTTATTTCTAGCAGTTTCAAGTGACCTATGCGTCACCATTTAATACCTTAAAGGTTAGTTCAAAATACGAAGTTGTAGTCTTGCTGCCATGATTGTTTCCAATTAGCATGAACACATAGAATGGTTCCAACTGATATGCACTGCCAAACTGCTGACGTTAAAGCTGAACCAGGGCTCTCTCTGTACCGGAGAAAAGACCTAAACTAAAAGCATTCAGCGCTGACAACCCTTTTTTTATGCACCACCACCTAAGTGCTATATATATATCTTGGAGCGTGTTCGATGTGAACACATGCTGCCTGGTGCTATTGCTTCAGGGCCCACTAGCAAAATTTAATGTTCATTGCTCTAAAAATTCAAAATTATGCTTCTTTATGACAAAATCTTTGTCTAGCTACCTATAGTCAGCCAGAATAGTCCGCAAAACTTTACATTGTACTACACTCTCCATGCAAAGGTCAACATCTGCCTAATTCCGCCTGAAGGTTTGCTTGCCACACGTGCAACCAAGCTTCGCAGACAAAGCACGCTTTACAGGGACTTTTACACAAATGTGTCGCGATAATAGTTTACGTTGTAGTATTGTGAATTATTTCCCATAATCATATTGGTTTGTGGGAAACCCTTTCATCACTTAAAGACTACGCTGTTACAAAATAAAAGGGAAGCTTTATTCTGCCATAAACACCCTGCGCTTGCTTACAGCGTGGCGCTGTTCTGTCTCATCCCCCAGGCAGCTTTTATTCCCCTATATTTTCCTGCGCTACAGACTTCCAGCCCTGGGGCCTCTGTCTCCAACTAGCCTAAAACTTCAAAACAGTGCTGAAGCCCAGAACCTTCGGATATGCCTTGGAGACCTGGAGTGCACATCTACAGTGCGCTTTCATTTCGCTTTAGCCTATTATTTATGTATTTCAATTATACATAACAATTACTTTCCCATATGCTTTCCCTGACTTCATTATCTATTTCTTCTTATGGGACCAACATAAAAATTGAACCCCTGGAGCCACCCTTATTCTTCAAACACATCTATAACAAGTACCTTTTATGACGCAAAGTATTGGTAGGGATTCGTGCTTGCAATGCAACAACATATCTCTGACCAAATTTCACTCCGCAAAGCAGTAATGTCCCAGGGAACCGAGTTGGAAAACTTAATGCTCATTCGGCACACTAAACCACTATTACGAGATGGCTCAGGAAGATACCAAAAGCTATGATACAGATAGGGGCAAAGAGCTGAAGATGACACGTGCAACATTTCAAAATAGTGTGAAAATTGGCACAGTCAAGAGTAATTGATAAAATAGAGGTAGCGTAACGTTGCATGCGTGACGACGAAAGTGCACACTTTAACTTGTTCTCATGTGCAGGCTAAAACAGATACGGATATAACATTTGGCATAAAGAGAGCCAATAAACTGAAGATGGGATTTGAGACAAAAAAAATTCCAGTTCATGCTGAAAACCAAAGCAATCATTAATTTAAAAAATGGACACAGTGTTTGCACGCAGCGTGGATTTCAGCGCAGCAGTCATTTTTCAGCGTTGTTCTCGAAAAGACAGCTCTTCGCTCTCCTAAATGTCTGTTGACGAAGTGTGGTCGTCATGCCGGTGGCGCTTGCACACGGTATTCCGGAACGCTCCCCGTTTGAGAAAGAATTAATTTTTTGCACTTGTATTTCTTAAAGAAGGGGTTTTATATAGAGCATACAGTGCACATAGGATAACGGTTATTTTAGCGACACAGTCTTGTCGCAACTGCGCATACTCAAACGGAATAATTTTACGTTTGATTGCTGAAAGCTTGCTCATGAATGCAACTGAGGCGGGACGCACTGGGAGTACATTTAGCGCAGTCCAAATCGAACTGTACCTTTAGTTTGTGAGTAGTTATTATTGCTTGCTAACAAAAAAGAAGAAAAAGAAACAGGGCGGTGCGCAAAATATACATGCTCCTACTCTGTTATAAAAAAAAATATGCAGCAGATCCAACGAGTAGGAATCTACATACAGCGAAGCTTTGTGCGAGTGCATAAAGAGTCAAAACACGAGTTTGTGTTCACTAAATGCCCGCGCAAAGTGACACGGAATGCTTTATTCAGACATTATAGAGATGCTAATGTAATGCCACCCCCACTGCTGCGGATGCGCAAAGGCGAGTTTTCTGGTTCCACGCATCCGCACATCCGCACCGCCGGCGGTGCCGCTGCTACAGGTGCGTGGAGGCGAGTGCCATCTGGTGGTGGTGCAAGGAACCCATCGCCGCGCGCGGCGCGCTTCCTCCGCTGTGATTGGTTGGCCTATTAGGTTAGAGAACAGCCAGGCCGCTGCACCCATGGTCACGAAACCCGGCGAGGTTAGCAAAGAAAAGCATCGCTTTTAAAAAGAAAAAAAAAACAACGTGTTCCTAAGGTCACAGCATCGACTGCAGCGGAGCTTCAATATATAACCTTGTTATTCATCATACAACAAATTCATAACTAGTGTGCATAGTCCTTTAGCTTCCTCCTAGCCATGCCGTAAACGGATGCCGGTGCAACAGAGGCCACAGAGGCACCTATTGTCGTGCTGTCCGCCGTCACTAACACTCCATACCACAGCCAGATGTTACTGTATACGAGCACAATACAAGGGCGCACACTAAAGTAGCCGAAATGATTTTATTTATTGCGTATATTTTACATTACTTGAAGACTTTGTTAGTCACTACTAGCGTACAACCTTCCGTGCTAGTATCTAAAGAACCACAGTTTAAGGACCCCTTAACCACTATATGAGCTCAAAAATTTGTTATTTGGTGGCAGCTGTGGACCAATCTACAATGATTATGCAGCCGTTAGAATTTTTTCAAATGGTGGCGTAATAGCAAATTTACCGGCGTTTTGTGAAGGACTACGCAGCTGACACGCTAGCTCGCTTACCTCCGCTAACCTCTCCACATGCGCTCTCTTCCTATCCGCGTCACTAGCTGTCCACGTGTCCTGGCCGAGACACGTGAAGACCATGTCATTACCGAACGTCACGTTGGCGTGCTCGGCTGAAAACACCGTCTACTTCCAGTTACCATGACTCCACGCTTTTGGCTACACGCTGCCGCATACACAGCGAAAAATGCGCTACGCAAGCCATGAAATCAGTTGATTCAGCACAGTGGCCTTACGAGGGCAATGCAAAGGCTTGATAGCAAATGGGTTGTTACACACGTCTCTTATAGATGGACCAATCGACAGTTTTTACCCTGTTGGCGTCACGTGCGTGGCCATCTTAGCCTCATGACGTGCGAAGGGACCGAGAAAGCCCAAAGATGAGCTTGGGCTTTCTCGGCAGTGCGCGTAACACTGCCGTGTTGGCGAAAGATGATGAATGTGGCATTCACACGTGAGAAGTTAAAATGTGTTGAGAATGTCAGATGTCATTGAGGCCATTTAATATAAAAAAGGGATTTATTGTCGCGCACATTGTCTACGTGTGTGTACATAAGAATATTATAGGACTCGAAGAGCATCCAAAAGGCCACGCAGAAGATACTTCTTTTTGAAAACTACAGCTTACGAATACTTCTTCTCTTTTTTAAAGTGTCTTTTTCGAATGTGAGTTGACAACGAACCACCACTGCATCGATGCCCTTGCATCTTAACTAAAATGATTGACCATTTTCAACCGTTGATTTGCATCATTACCAGAAGAAGTACTACCCCTGCTTCCTATACCGTCGTTCAAAAACGCAGCTCGATATGTTGAGATAATGGTAAATATGCATTATTGCTCCAAGAACTCCTTTTATTTAGAAACTCCTCACGTGAGTCATTCAAATATTTATGTGGATGTGTAGTTTACAATTAGCTGCTCTGGAGGAGTGATGTCACGCACGTCAACCCCTAGGGCCGAACTCGGCAAAGCTTTTCATTCGTAAGTGATCTTCACCATTGGCTGGCCGCCTACGCTAATAATATGCCTAGCGTGTGCGACGAACGTACAGCTACGTGAGGGCTTTTCTCACTGATCGCACAGCCACAATAGTGCTGGGAAATGTGAGGTCACAGCGAATAGACACACCTAACAGAGGAACGCCACAAGGAGCAGTGCTGTCACCGACACTTTTCAATGGGGCCATGATGAAACTCCCAGCCCAACTTGAGAAAATACCGGGAATCAGACATGCCTTGTATGCAAACGACATCATGATATGGACGGTCGGAGGGTCCATAGGAGAACAACAAGAGGCATTACAGGAGGCAGTAGACGTCATAGCAAGCTATGCGGAGACATGCCGACTGCAATGCGCGCCGGAGAAGTCGGAGCTCCTGATAATCGAGAAGCGCTCACGAGGACGATCAACAGCCCCGGCACCAACAATCCACCTGCGAATAGGTCCTAGAGAAATTGCCAAGGTAGACAGACTTCGGATCCTCGGCTTACACTTACAAAAGGACGGGGGCAGAGGATACGCCATACAGAAACTACAACACACGACCACGCAGATCTTGCGCTTGATTCAACGAATTACCAGCAGGAAGAGGGGACTCAAGGAACAGGACCTTATCCAATTAGTGCAGCCTCTGATTGTGAGCCGCATTGCGTACTCGGCACCATATTTAAATTTCAGTAAGGCGGAAGTAGAGGTACTCAACGGGCTGATACGCAAGGCGTATAAGCAAGCGCTCGGACTTCCACCCGGAACGGCTACTTTTCGCCTCGAGGAGACAAGGATGTACAACAACGCACGGGAAATCATAGAGGCCCACCTGGTAACCCAGAAGGAAAGACTACTACGCACAATAGCGGCGCGCTGCGTCTTGGAACGTCTTGGATATTCCGTAGGGAAGACCAGCGCACTGACCAAAATCCCAACACGAATACAAGAAACTATGCACGTCTCACCGATTCCCAGGAACATGCACCAAACTTCCACATCGGACGGAGACAAGCCCGAGCGCAGGCGCTCGCGAGAAAGTATGGAAACCACCCCAATGTCTTGTACGTAGACGCGGCCAGCACCGCAAGAAGCACCGCATTCGTCACCAGCGTAGTCGACAATCACGGGACCGAAATAAATGCATCGTCGGTTTCCAGAGTGAGCGCTGCGGAGGCAGAGGAACTAGCGACAGCGTTAGCCATCACGACGAGACCGCACTATGATTGCGTCATAGTTCTGACGGACTCTCAGACGGCATGCAGAAATTACTCCAAGGCCATAATTTCCAGGGCTGCACAACGCATTCTGAATGGAGCGCACCAGCTGCCACCATACATACAAATCTTGTGGACTCCGGGGCATGAGTCCTTACGCGGCAATCAGCAGGCACATGCCTACGCTCGAGCGCATGCACACCGGGAGCCGCGAGATGACCGCGCCGAGCAGTTCCAACCAGAGCCCATGCCATTTACCTACACTCACATCCTACAACACTCTCGCCTTTCACGAAGAACTATACCCCCACCTCATAATGCCATGACGCGACAGGAAGCCGTAATATAGCAAAAACTCCAAACAAACACATATCCACATTTCAGTCTTTACCACGCCATACACCCTGCGCTGTATTCCTATAAATGTCCACACTGTGATCAATGTGCAACACTTTACCCCATGGTATGGGCTTGCGCAAACACACCACAGCTCACACCCATAACACACCCCACCACACGGCAATGGGAGGCAGCGCAGTCCAGCTCCGACTCGACGGACCAGCTCAACCTGATCAATCGAGCGAGAAGGGCAGCTAAGGCCGCTGGACTCCTGGACTGAGGGGACTACCCACTGCAGAGCGGAGGAGCTACCTACGCTCGTGTGCTCTTTGGATTAAAGTTTATTCTCTCTCTCTCTCTCTCTCTCTCTCAGGATTGACTGCACTTCGCTTTTGCTAACGTGCGGCGTGCGAGGTTTATGTGACTACGGGTCCTGGTGTTCTGCCTGAGCTAAGTAGGCAAGCAAACATTTGGCTGCACGTTTTGTTCATCGCCTGAGAAAGTGCCACATGTGTCAGTAGTATATCCCAAGGGAAAGATCCCGGCTTTACGCCGGCGACGCCTTGCGTGCACCTCTCACTCGTGAAGTGCTTAAGTCTTGCCTTTGCAATACGCTACCTTGCAGGGGAATCCGCAATGTGGCCACTCAGCGCACATTTCAAATGAGGCGCAGAACCGCTCACCGGCATTACGTGGAGTCCCAAACCAGTCGTCCGTGAATCTGCGCCGATGTCGCATGTGGCGAATGCTACAAGCATATACGCCTCCTGGTATACTTACGGCCCAGCGTGCGTCGTTCGCGGTTGACTCGGCGCTGCTTTCTCACCTCATTGGGACGCTAGTCAGCCGCCGCTTTTCGTTATGAACGTTTTGCTTTCTTCTTTTTCTCGGGAGACCCGACAGCAACTGCAGATGCTAAATGCTTTTGTCCCTGCGCTCACTGTTTCGCTTCGTTGCGAGCACCGCTTCCCAGTAGGAGCACGCGCGAGGCTGTTTAGGCAACCCTCGAGTATCGAAGGTGTTTCCGCCCGCTTACAAAGCATCCAATCACGCATTGGATCGCGCTGACGCAGGACCACATAGTTGCGCATTCTAATGCGTCTTGGGCGCAAGCCATTTTTTTGGAGCGTGCCTCGGGACACAAGTGGGCAAAAACACTGGTTTCTTGCCAAATTATGCATATTAACGAGGTACATAGCTCCAGCAATATTCAAGTGCAGCTCACAAACCCGATATTCTCATAGCTCACAGTTTAGTTCAGCTGAATTTTAGGCACAAGCAATGTGTATCGCTATTTAGCCAACACCTTCTTTCTCAACTGTTTCTCTTTTTATTTTCATCTCGAAGTTTCTTGAATGTTCTCCGCAGCGCGCTTTCTAGTATTGTGGACGCTCGCGAATGTAAAAGCACAATTATAAGCCGTTCTTAAGTGTTTATAATTTTACTATTATATTATATGAACTTCATTTATTTGTTATTCGAAATATTTTTATTAATTTATTGTTCTATTTATTTTTACTGTAAGAGCTTACAGGTTAGTGTACAAACCTTTAAAGGACCCTCACTAGGTTTCAGCATTGCAAATAAACAAGCCAGCTTGACGACGATTTAGCAAGTAGAGAGCAGGTTTTCATGTCTAAAGCTCACATCGATCATAGTAAGATTTATTGAAGCAATTTAATTGTGACAGCTGCGTCGTATATTCCGTGGTATATGTTACACGCAGTGCATGGCTGTCCAGAACAAAGCCCACTGCACAGAGAGCAATGACACAACTCTTAGTTTTCACCTTGATTTTCACAATGCCCATTTCTCGCACACGTGTGGCACAGCACCCAGTTTATCACGCAATCATACGCTACTGCGGATATCGATGCGCGACCCCCCACCCCTACATAAACGGCCTGAGCTCCACGCCTGTAGTAATTTTTCATCAGGCGTTGATTTGGCACCCGATGGTGGTCGGGAATAGCAAAAGATTGTTCATCTGGGAATCCCGACCCATGTATTACTCAGCAAGGTGTGCCCGCCACGTTATTAAACCGGAAATTACGAGCTTATTAGAACAGCGACCTTACAGTGCAGTTTCAAATCGTCGCTTTTTTATTACTTCATTGCGGTAAAATATCCGCGTTTTCACTTCATAATCGCCCTTCGTAACTCTGTCCTCGCTCTCAGCCCCTTTCCTTGAGCGCAGAGTGGATGCTTAAGCTATAAGGTGTTAGTTATCTCTGCATTTCATCTTTTTGGGGAATTTTCTTATACTGGGTATTTCTGCGAAGACTTAAAGTAATCTTTAAAAATCACCTGTGGCGGATAGCACAATTCTAATCTTTGAGCTGGATTGATCAAACAGGCGGACGTTATATGCATGAGAAATCGAAATGCATAATAGAGTAATTAACTAACATTTTCTAATTATGTCTTTAACGAATTACCTTACGCTACATATTCCTACACATTGCGAAGAAACCCATCGTCTTGTGTGCTTCAGTTAAGGTTGCCAACTCTCGAGTGGACGAGGTTCCGGAAGGGGGGGGGGGGGGGGGGGTCGGCTGGAGAAAAGCCACCCTGTCAGTGCCAGGAGCCGCCAGCCTGCAAGTGCAACGACGAATTTTTTTTTTTTTTATAGTCCTACCATTTCGCGATTTACAAGAAAGGTGCCGTAGTTGCCTGGGTAACACGGCTACAGATAGAAGTACTATGAACGGTTAGGGCCTAAAACAGAACTAGAACCACGGCAAAACCTTAACCGCCTTTATGTCTATGACACCTCAAGAGTAGACAAAAGAAAAGAATGACAACCGAGCTGTCAGGCATGATATAAGCACATCTGGTTTATTCATTGTTATTCAGTAGAAAAAAAAAATCTGCAGATTCAACTCCAGTCGACACCTACGTAATGCGAAGCGTTTGCACCCAGCTCGGTGGAATAATAAAGTTTTCAATCAATGAATCACGGCTTAGTAGAACATGGTTCTTATGAATCATATAACAGTTTGGCAGCATACAGTTAATGCCTTTTGGGAAGTATTGTGAACTGATGCGGAGTGCAGCACATGATGTTATTGTAGCTGGTGCGATACCCAGTGACCCAAGTAAGCGTCAAAGAGGTTCATTGAATAGCGGCACATGCACAGTGGCACGTACCCACGGGAACGTCCCACATTTTAGACAGAAGTACCTCCGAATTCGGCCCACATATTTAGGCTAGACTATCTTCGGGACCAACCAACGAAAACCACGAGATACAAGTGACTGAAAACTGGGTTGAACTCGTCAAGAATGCTTCGCATTAAAAAGGCAAAGTTGGGATACTTGCCCGTTCCGACTGGATTAAGTTGGGACTCGCAACATTTAGTCAAAAGTCGAGACTGTCCCGCTAAATTTAGGATGGTTGGCAACCTTAACTTGAATGCATAAAAGGGTGTTTTGTTAAAAAAGCAATTGGAACGACAGTGCATTTTGCCCAAAGTTTGATGACGGATATCAAGAAATTGATGTGTTATCCACAAAATTGTTTTCAAGTGGATATGCCTTGCAGTCTCATCGGCTACAATTTGTAAATGGCGATATGTGCCCTAACGCAATTAGTTTAAAACGAAATGAGTCATTTTCGTTAATTAGTTAATTATGCATTTTGATTTCTGCTGCAAGTAATGTCCGCATATTCGAGTAGACCAGCTAGTGCGCATATTCGAGTAGAATTGTGCTAGCTGCCTCAGGCAATTTTTAAAAATTGCTTAATGTCGTCGCCGAAACACCTGCCATAATTTTTTTCTTGTCTTTGCTAGTTACCATTCTGAGACACGCTCAACCATGAACCCTCACACAGATTATGGTTAAAATAGGGGTGTGGGGTAGGGGGGGGGAGGTTAAATTATCTGTTCGACAAGACCTTAAAGCGAAGTTCGGCATGACTCTCATTTCGATCGAAACATAAATGCTCATAAATGAACAAAATAAGACTTGGCGAATAGAGGATAACGTGACGTTGTTGAGAACACCCAGCAATGCTGTCACACGCAAAGAACGTGCTGCGTAAAAACGAGCTCGTCCCGGAATGCGGAAACCTGCAGGGTTATCTGTTCTGCGTAATAAAACCACGCCTTTATGAGGTCGGCTTGCGCACGTACAAGACCCGCGTGGGGCAGCCACCGCACCCTGGAGCACTGTTCTTGCAAAGCCAGCGGACGCGACCGTAATGCCGATGCTCTTAAGAGTGTGCTGGGTGGCCCACGTTATTCCGCCAGCTTTTCCATTTGTGGACAAAAGCGCTGTGGCGATGCAGCGACGGTACGCGACAATCCAGGGCCAAGCAGCGGGGCTTAGCTTCGAGACACCGCGCTGCTGCGAAAAGATCGGATTCAGCAATGTGCACCGCGCGGCACGAAGCAACCCTGCCGCCCAGCGGCCGACCACGACCGTGTCGGGTCCGGGCTCAGCACGCTAGAGGAGTGGCGGAAAACGTGCTGCACGTAATTATCATTTTTCACTCCAAATGACTCAGATTCCAGAGCATCCTTGAGAACGGGCTCCCGGCGCTCCCGGCACACTGTACGCACGCACAGCGCGCGCCTCTGAGTTCTGGCGCGCAAATGCGTCGCTCGACCCATCGGCGTACATCTTTCGCCCTTCCCACAGCGGACGCCCTCAGAGGGAACGAACAGCGCTGCAACCGTTCTCCGCACCGCGGACAGAGGCGCGGTGGAGATTCTTTCCTATTAAGCGTGCCTTCCGCGAATTACTGTGCTACACGGGCCGCGAAATTCCCGCCCTGTTTTCGCAGCACATGCCACTGGCCGACGCGGCATCGAGGAGAATGCCTGCAGTCCGGATTAAGGTACACAAAGGTGCGAGCGCGGAGGAAGGAACAAAGAAGCCCGGCCAGACCGCAGCTGGGTAGGGCAGGCATTCATTCTTCTCGGTGTGTTTATTTTTCTCGCAGCGGCGCCTGTGGTATCACTGCCACACAGCCGCGGTACGGCAGCAGTATGCGTTTATAGGATATCACCAATTTACATAGCATGAGGTAGGTGTATGGTTCCCCATAACTTTATAGCAAAAGAAATAAATGAGAAAAAAAGAGCCTTTTTGCTGCGAGTTATCTCGAAAAAAAAAAGCAACACTGCGATAGTAGGAGGAGGTGCGTCCTTTCCATGCCCAAAGAATCCCAGCAATTGTTATGCAACGCGCTCTTGAAAATGTATTAATCGTACCAGTTGCATTCCTAGTGCGGCTATTTATTTACCTGATTACATGAAATATTCGTCAGGATCACCTTAGTCTGGCTAATATTAGCGGTTATTATACTCATTCAGCACCAATCGTGTGCAGAAATTGCTACGCCCAGTCTGCTTCGGCATTCAACAGCTGGTGTACAAGGGGATCTGCCTCATTTATATATTGTTAAAGTCCTCTCCCTGGATCCTGTAGTTGTTTCCTACGTAGCAAGTGAGCTTTCATACCATGTAGATGGTGACAAACTTCAGATCAAATTTATGCAGACACTCAAACGAGGGTTTTAAGCAAAACTTTTCAAGAGAACCATATTTGCGCCGCAGCAATGAGTCTTGCCTCTTTTTAAAATGCATAGATGAAGTGTTACATGACTTGCTGATGACAGAGAAGTTCTAATGGTGCATGCAGCGCAAGCAAACGCAAACGTCCCTGATTTTCTTCTCATTACCAATACAAATCTCCATAATAGACCAACACTAAAAGTACTCTGCTACCCTGCGCAGAATGTAAGCACCAGAATATACAAAAGGGTTTCGTCGCCGGGAATGCAGGGTGGTATTTCAAATTTTAACAGCGGAGCTGTTTAAGCTCTGTGTGAGGCCGCGTAGTGCGACCAAAAACTGTGGGCCGATCCTGGAGGTCATGCAGAAAGGGGCCAAGCGTAATGGTACATACCCCTGTGAACTAGAGAGAGAGAGAGAGAGAGAGACAAAACTTTATTGTGTCCATGATGGGGTCTGGGGGCGGCGGGGGTTGGGAGACTAACGCCCAGGCCTCCCCTTCCTCCGACGGACGGCCAGCCCTTGCTTTCTGGCGGCGCCTTCGGCCATCCGGACGGCCCAGAGCTGCTCTTCTGGGTCCAAGCTGAGCAGCAAAGTCTCCCATTGCTCGGCCGTAGTTATGATGCGGGTAGTGTTAGTGCGGTGGGTGTTGGTGGGTGTAGCCTTCGGGTGTGTAGAGAAGCTGTTGAAGGTCGAGGATGGTCCGTCGAGTGTACGCCGCAAAACCTCCGCCTGGCGATGACGTCACCATGCGTCGCCTAGCAACGCTTCGCCCCAGCTGCGCCGACAGCGCCGAGCCTCGCCACAGCTGCGGGACCCGTGACGTCGTCGCACGCGCCGCATCGCTTCGCCTTAGCTTTGCCGAGCCATGACGTCACCACACCGTGTGGAGTGGTTGCCGCGACTGCGCAGACATGGAGCTAAGCAGTGACGTCACTGCGCCTACCCACAGGATATATAGCTGCGCGTCGCCGCCGCGGCGACACCAAAGCCCCGCCGTCTCCAACACCGAGCACATCGCCGCGAAGATAGAGCGGCCGAAGAGGAGCGTCGCTTCCGAAGAAGGGGAAGCGCGGTGCGAAAGCCGCCGCGCCGCTACTCGAGAGCGAGTGAGACGACTTCACTCCAATGCCGCCGAAGTGGTGCCGAATTGTCGGTGATTCGCAGAACATCCTGAATTACGAGCCCGCGAAACCGAGCAAAAGCGTTTGAGCGTCCAGAAGTGTCCAGATACTTTATTGACTGAGATTTCGTTGCTCGTTGGGCTGTCCATGGTTCCGGGGTGATCTTGCGCAAAACGTGGCCGAGTCTCGAAGCATAACGTCGCATAAACTTGGCCGAACCTAGATAAAGCTAGATGGGGTCGCCAGCTACGCTGTCTGTCTAGTCTTCGCACCACTAGTGTGAAGCTGTCCCTAATTTTTTCACAGCGGAGCTGTTTAAGCCCGGCGTAATGTGTCTGCTGAATCCAAAAATGTGGGCCGATCCTGGCGGTAGTGCAGAAAGGGTGCAAGCGCAATGGCTATACCCTTGTGAACTAGCGAAGCTGAGCCTGGCTAAGTCTAGCTAAGCATGGTCGGGACTACTTAAGCTTAATCAGTCATCGATAACCCATTGATAGCCAATCAATAGCTAATCCGGAAAATTCTGGAAAATGCTGGTGAATACTTGGTAGTGCTGAGCCTAGCCGAAATACGTGGCAAATACGTACCTTGCGATAGCCAATCGATAGCCAATCAATAGCTAAACGATAATAAATCAATAATCAATAAATCCCGGCAAATGCTGGGGTTGACTTGGTAGTGCTTAGCCAAGCCCAAAAGCCAGGACTAGCTAGGTGCCCATCAGCTCCGCAGTCTCTTTAGCATTGTGCCTCCAGTGCAAGCTACGCTATTTTTTTATTTAGGACGCTAGCGAGAACGGACTAATATATTAAGGCAGGACCACATGACCGCATTTGGTAATATGGGTGTTAGTTGGATTTGTCTCAGTGTACTTTTTTTTGCGTGTCTTGGCCATTTCACGCTACACAATTTCGCGGTGTTCGCGCATGCAGCAGCAAGCTGGTATAAATAGTATGCGTCTGCGACACTTTGATAACGCGGGGCTACAGTATAGCTGCTATATTTAGCACTTATTTCACCCTTGCAAAGAGAAAGGCGTTCTCTAACGAAATAGAAGAGGTTCGCCTGACCACTCGCCTAGAATGCTAATTCATATCAATGCGAAAACGTATGACGTGGCAGACAGCGAATACCTCATAATCATAACAGACATAACAAGTCATAATTATAACATAATCATGACAGAAATACGACCCAATGGCGTTTCAGAGAGAGACAAATAAATTTCACCAAGGAGCAGCAGGCAAGCGTTATTTAATAGGCTGCCACTTAAATATTCGCAATTGCCATTGCGTCCATTTTTTTTATTATCCCTATCATGGAGTTTTCTCGGTACTCAGCTAGGAGAAGCAAACAATCGCTCTCTCTCTCTCTCTGAAACGTCATTCACTCTTATTACCGCTGACTACCACAGATTAGTTGCTTGAAGAGACTGCTCGACTGGGCGTATTTCATGGTTATAATGTATTCGCTGTGTGCCACTTCATGCGTCATCGCATTAATTTGAACTAGCATTCTACGTGATTGGCCAGGCTAACCTCCCCTATACAAAGATAGTGATCCAAGAACAATGATAAAGCATGAGCGTTTAAGGTCGGGCGCGTTGCTTCTCCGTGTTGCACTGACTGCAACGAAGTATTCGATAAAAAGCACTTCACGTGGTCCTGCAAGCACTTCTATGCTGAACGAAAGACGCCTCTGGACAGCATGAGAATGTTCCTCAGGAGCATCCACAGATAGTGCCCAAGAAGTTGCCATGCATTCTACTCATATTTCTGCGAGATAGTGAAGTCTTCAACTCATGGTGACACTTATATTCAAGACAAGAATAAATTACCTTACACATTTTTAAGCGATTTAAACAGCAATTTATTCCTTTTTATTATGTCTGTCTTTGATATGCAGAGGCACTGCAAAAACTCAAGAAGTAAGGCGCTTAATCTAAAAAAAAATCTAACTCTACTTTCATGAGAAAACAACTCCGTGATGACGGGTTACTCTCCACTACCAATGTTTCGTCCTGTGACTACTAATAAACGCAAAATTTCATGTCATCGCCATCCGATGACGCGTTACATCGACCAACATTTCCCTGTATTTTCCTCAATGATTCTGCAGCACACGTGCATTGGTTCCTAACATCTTGCCGTTCTAATTTTGTGGCCGTCTGTTGCTCGCATGTCAAAGTGCACAGCCGTGCCGCGCCTGCGCATTAAACTTGTTCGCTGGATGACTATATGCCACTCAATCTTGCTCCTTATCCGATTTGCGCCCATCGCACGAGAGGACTCGTGCGTTATGATATGCTTAGCCATATCAACAAACACACGAAAACACAAAAAAAAGAAACTCAAACAGAGTTAATCCTTCTACCCGTTCCCAGTGCGCTTTATTTTCTGTGGTGTGCGTACGAGCTCGCAAGAAGAAAAGCGAGAGAGACAATACCCAAGAACAATGGAGAACAAACAGAAACACAGTATAGACAGAGCCAAACGTCTAAGAATAGCGAACTTGAAGAACCGAGCCACCAGAAAGAGGACGTCCCAGTTTTCCAAGCCACACAACAATAAGGGAAAAGTGGATCAATTTTCTGATTGTTTCCACGACCGTTTTTCGGTTATCCGTTTACGGGTGGTGTCTACAAACAACTAAATCAGAAGAGGTCCCAAAATAAAAGCGGGGGGGGGGGGGGGGGAGTCGGAAAGAGAGAGCAGGGAGACAAGGGGGGGGGGGGAGGGGGCGCTAGGTGATGGAAAATAACGACAGAAAAGCTACAGACACAGAAAACACGAGTGAAAAGGAGGGCTATCGATTTAGGCCCTATCGAGATCCTCCTTTGTTTCGTTTTTTTTTTCTTTTTTACGCCTCTTTGTGTCTTTCTACTTGGCTTGCATATTCAGAGGTCGACTGCGCTGGTATTTCTTTTCTTTTTTATTCTTCCTTCGTTCTGTCCAAAAGACGAATAAGAAGAACGAAGGTACGTGAAGTCAAGAAAATGAAGATGGTGGCGTTCAATACAACAATAAGAATGTAAAGCAATATAAAAAAAAAACGTGCCAGCGCCGCTGAGAGAAACGGGGCAGGCCGCTAGAGTGAAGCGTACGTTCCTGCCAAGAGCGAAACCTCTAGGGAGGTGGGGTATGTATGATACGGGCGAGGGGAGAGATCCAGAGACCATCGTTGTAACGGATGGAAATGAAATAACACTAATAACAGCAACAGCTACAAACGTACGCAAGTGCAAATTGAATAAATTCAGAAAGACGTCAAAATCGAGGCACGAGGGAGAAACATACATTGATGTAAAATGAAAATAAATGAAAAAAAAGGAAGACCGCAGTCAAAGCAGTTTACAAGAAAGACAGATTAAAGAAAAAATAAGAGCGACAACGTCGAGTTCGGACGCCGGGACAGGAAAAGGCACGACCGACGCGGTGGGAGCGAGGAGATCGCGTCTCCAAAAGGATCCGGTGAAAGCCGAGGAAGCACGTTAAAAATTGACCGTATTAAGAGAGGAGGGAGCGAGACGGGAACCAAAAAGGGAGACAAGCCGAGAAGAGCGGTACTGGGATTCAAAGACAACGCGGCGGAAAGAACTACCGGGGCTGCGTCGCAAGAACGACTCCAAAATGCATCAAATGAACACGGAGCCGAAAAGAGAATGTCACGAAACCAGCAAAACGCTTCTCTCTTTTCTCTTTAGGGAGCAACAATCAACAGCTAAAATTCATGAGCACTAAAAGCAAAGGGTTGACGAAGAGAAATACAGCTTGGGGACGGAGACTCGTAAGTGCGCTGTGCAAAATGCAAACAAAAAAACTTAAAAAAACAACCAATGACTGGGGGGGGGGGGGGGGGGGGGGGGGGTGGTGAAAGGTTTTATAGGGCAGCACATAAGCCTTCCTCTCCGAGTGGCGGCGGCTGCAAGCCATGCTCTTTACGCTCCGTCTTTCTTCCCGACCGCATTCTCCGTGCTTTGTATTCGCGGCAAGAGCGACGACGACCAGGCCAGAAAAAGGAAGGAGGCTGGCGGGGGCGACTAAACGACGTTATGCGCCACGCGAGTACGCGGTGTGGCCAGAATGGGAAGACACAGCCGAGCGAGCCATCGCTTTGCAAAGGGGCCACTCAAGGAAAAGGAACTCGTCGTGCCGTGAATGGGGGAAGGGGTCGTCGCCAGCCTCGCCTGGTGCCCTTGACACGGGTAATCGTTTATGCAGCAGCGTGCAATGCCTTCTTGTGCACGTAACTAGAGGCCCCGCACCGAAGCTCGGGGCGACTTGTTGGCTCGTCCGGGTGGCGCTGACGTTGGGCACGTGGGGGCCGGTGCCAATACGAGAATTTGGAGATCGGGCCACACTGTGCTCCTGCGAAGGGGGCAGCACTGAGAGGCTTCGTTTGGCCGCCCTCGCGGAAACCGCTGTGTGTTTATGAGGAACGCTTTCCGCCTTTGACACATCCCCACGAACAGCCCTCCCATTCACCTTTCTTTTGGTCTCACCATTAGCTGCCAGGCTATCGTGCGTGAGGGGGCTAAAATGCGGCGAATTCCCAGCGCTTGCGGAATCAACTGAGGATATCGAGCCGACAAATGCCCACAGTTAACAGCCTCAGTTCAAATGGGATACTGGCCCCTGGGCATGCGGAAATGCTGTTCGGAATTTTCTTACATTGATTTCATTCACTGCTGCTCTGACAAGAAAAACAAGAAAAAGCGTGATCTCGCACGAGGGAAAATTCATTAGCATTTTTCTGATACTTTGGTTTTTCCGATGTAATAAAGTTATTAATTCCAAGTTCGACAAATTAACTCTAGTTAGCTGATGATGAGCACCATAGAAAATAATACTGATGAAAAGCGTACACATTGGTAAACAAAGCGGGTTCTGTTTACGTAGGGCTTCCTGAAATATGCTAATTAAAACGACCTGCAAGTGAAAACAAACAGCACACGCTCTTCGCTCGACCCTCATGCGGGAAGTCTTCTCCGACCACGGGGACGAACGGCCACGTCGCGGGGCCCCGACGCACTTGAAGACTTGCCGATATGACTGTCAGTGGAGAAGTCACAGTAGGAGCTGCGCGTCCAAGCTGTCTGCGACGTGGTCGCTGAGGACGAAATAGGGGCAGCATGCGATCGCCAGTCACACTCCTGAAGAGACCTCGATGGCGATTCGACGTTGTTTGCTTGCCAAGTAATGGCACACTTTGAATTTGTGGTGGCTAAATATTCAAATATTCTTGTCCTCGGGCACCTGAAACAGTATTTTTTGTTGCCAGGTGCTGTATTCGCGACAGCATATACAGCCTCTTTCTTTAGCGCACTTCCTAAAGCACAAAAATAGCGTTCCAGTCGTAAAGTCGAACATGCCTTTGGAAGATCACCGTTTGTGGTGATAACATCGATGAACACGAAAGAGGAAATTAAATCGGAAGAAATCCAACATGCTATAGATAAACACCTTGCAGTCTTCATGAAACCTCAAACACCAGATCTAACAATGTTGCATGCCTCTGGTGGTGTATGCTTAGTAAAGCATGATAGGGTTTGCTGCATTGCTGAATCGAAGAGCGAACAATGCTGTGATTTTTTAGTCGGATGGTACCCTATTATGACGCGTCCTACGGGCACTCAAAGCCCTTCACTGACCGCGAGTGCTCCATGGCAGGAAGTAGCCGCCACAGTGGCGTCGATCTAGAGCAGGAACACTCGCCACACCAAAGAGCCATCGAAGGACGACAGGGCCCAGCGCAACGCCAGACAAAACACTCACGGGATTTGCCATTTGTTCTGAGCGCTGTCGGGGACATTCGTCGCTATCACCAAACTTGTAGCGCTGTAAAGTTGTAGCGCTGTCAATATCGACAAACTCGGTCGACCCGACTCAAGGCTGCCCTGTCCTGATGGTAGTGCCTCATGGCAATGCTTTACGCCGTGATAAAAGCTAAAAACTGGTTGAATGCTTAGCTGTATATGTGGCAGAGAAAAGTAGCGCTCCATATACAAACGCTGGCTGCATTTGGACGAGTATTTCATATTTCGGAGAGGAAATGGCATCCTATGTGACGGATCAAAGTAGAATCTTCAATTACACGAATTTATTTAAAGCGCCAGAACCGCAGTTTCGAATACTCGTGTGAGATTACTTCGTTAAATAAGATGGCCGGGAAATTGGGGAATACATTAACTGAAACAAAAATCAGATCAATTTAAGCGAGCATATATTATGCTGTCTATGAAATCACTGCGCCGCTGCCAGGGCGTTTCTGTCAACCTCGTTTCATAATTCAAGTGAGCGTCCGCCTTGAGTTTGTTTGAGATAATAACGTAATAAAGACATTACAGAGAGTTGGCTTGAGAACACATAATAGACACTTAAATTGGAATATCAAAACTCGCTTCCTTTGCGCACGTCCAATAAATAGCAAATCACTTGTTTCATGAAATTTAGCGACGCACGATGTTGATATGGCTGGTACATAACTGTGAACGCTTGTGGCGCAGAAAGTCAGCGGAAGGAGATGGACAGAAATAACACCAACTCAGAACTAATTTTATTGCGTGAGAGCGTATTCTCGTTTCAGAATGTAACTGACTCGCACCTGCCGTTCCAGTGTGGCTCGTGTGGTTGTGTACCGCAGATTTAGGGCCTGTGCATACTTGGAAGAAACCGTGATACGATGGCACGAGAGCTAAAGGTAGCATATTATATGAAGGAGAGGGGTGACTTATGCATCAGTGTTCTTTCTGTTTAACCCCGGCCACGGCGGCCGCATTTCGATGGGGGCGAAATGCGAAAACACCCGTGTACTTAGATTTAGGTGCACGTTAAAGAACCCCAGGAGGTCCAAATTTCCGGAGTCCCACACTACGGCGTGCCTCATAATCAGAACTGGTTTCGGCACGTAAAACCCCATAATTTAATTTTTTTTCTTTTTGTTTAACTTTACAGGAGCGAGTTCCAGTTTTTTGATGTGGCTGTCATACAGTGTTTTAGGTTGCGCACCTTATTTTGTTTTTCTTTTTGCTTTCTTTGGATCTGCGCATCCAAGCAGTCAAGATATGTGCGCGTCTTTCACGCAATAAGATCATTTGCGCGTTGGCGCGCTTTCTCCTTTTTTTTTCGTTAACATTTTGCGTCCCAAACACGGAGCTTTCATAAAAACCGTTCTGCGCAATCTTTGGTGTTCTCTTAGACCGAAATGCTAAGGCAAATTCCAAGTTAATCAATTATTGGCACGTTCTTTCAACTCAAATAATGGCACTTCATCTGACTTAGTGCTGCTGAATGGGAGCGCTTATGACTGCCCGCATACTTGCGTAAGTCACCGGCAGTTGAAATGGCCATTGAAAACTGCAACTCGATGTGCAGATCGGGCCCAACTTCCTATACGTAATCTGGCTGCCGGTACCATTAAAAACACAGAAAGAATTTGATGAAGCCTTATTTGTTATGCATGTTGCGCACCAAGTTGTGCGAACATTTTATTTCAATAATTCGATGAAGAAGACTGCTTAGAAGGAAACCCTCAACCCCGCTAGCCCTCCCACAGTAAAAACGCGAAATAGATGAAACTAAATGGAAAAGAACGTGTGAGCAGACATGTGTGAACGTGTGAATTTCATAGTACGTGCGCTTAAAAGTTCAGCGCTACTTCTTGTGACCGCCACTGGTCTTGGGGTTAACGAAAATGCATGAGTTTTGCAAGTTTTAATTAAGAAAGCTCAACACTCAAAATCTCAACCAAAAAGAAAAAGCGCTATGTTTCATTCCTCTCCCCCCCTTTTCCCCTTTTCTTTTTTAATATTTCGGCAAGCGACACGTGTAGCGTATTACGATATACGTATCTTCCCGGTCACATGTGTGCTGTATGTTTACTGGTATTTGTTCTACCTCTCCACACGCTGTCATGATATGCCATGTCGAATAAGTGCTTGTTTGCTCGATTTGTCGTTAGTGAACAAGGCATCAGGAATGAGCTCTACGTAAAACTAAACTCGCGTCTCTGAATAGCCCGTTAATCTAGGACGCTTCCTATCTCCATAACAGAGGAGGCGAATAAACCGCTGCGAGGCAATTGACGCCCTTGGAATTACAAGCTCCTAAAGCCGAGGAGACGCAAAATCACCCGGATCCGAAGCACGGCAAAAGGAAAATGCGGAAACAAAAAGCAAGGATCGCGATCGTCTACTGCGCAACAAAATGGGGCGCCCAGGAAACGATGTCGCGCAGAAGCACCGCATAAAACTGTGTCAACAAAGTGAAAGCACGCTTCAGTCGGCGCTATCTATGTGTGCCCGTGCCGCCATTCGGCTGTGGTCTCGCAGCCCGGCAGGACCAGGGGCGGCCTGGCCCTGGCCTCGCTTTATTGACTGTCGGCAGCGCGTGGACTCCGGCGAAATTGCCCGACAGTTACATTTGCTTTATGCCTTCTTGCTCAAACACTCGCGGGAACTCTAGGGTAGAGCCCTGAGACCGTGGGTCTTTAAAGCCTTTCGGGTGTGTGCACGGAGGGCCCACGTTGATTAGCTAACGCTCGCCTTTACGACGACCCATTAAAGTTAACGGGGACAACATGTAAAGAAATCCAAGCCGCCGTGCACCAAGAGGAAATAAAAGAGCCCGACCCGGAAAGCGGCCGGGTACCGCAGGCGGGGCCGCAAAGCGGCTGTTGCGGCCGCCAGCACAGGAGCCCCTCCGGCGGGACAGTGGACAGTGCGCGAACCTCGGGGGGAATTAGGCTTAAGTTGCCAAGATTGCGCTCCGGGTATCGGCGCAGAAGTAATTCGCCGCGGTGTAAAAGCGTGTGCCGGCGAAAAGATGAGGACGGTGCGCGCAACACTGATGAGTGAGTGGGGGCCCATTCGACAGCTACGTTGTTCACCAAATTCCCTCCTAGTCTCCCCTCTCTTTCGCAGCCGCTGTTTTCTTGCTCTTTTCTGGGGGGCGTCTTTGGAGACCCTGTCGCTGAAGCACTGTTCCTAGGGCCTAATTGGGAGCCAAGGCCTCTTCCGGTAGTGAATTTCATCCGAAACCTTCGAGCGCTCTTGTTTGCCAAAAGCAACGAGTGTGCTTAAGTGCGCTTTTCCCTACAAAGAGCCAGCTTGAGGCAAAGCACGCTTGCAGTTACAAGTGGAGTCGAGAAACATGAAGCGGCAAGGTGGCTCACGGAACCTCAGTGGCCTCCTGTAACAGGTGAGGAGATCACAAATGTGTCCATGCTGCTATGACGCATACTAGTTGCTGTGATGTGAATGTAAAAAAATTCACCGACGAATACGATACTCCCTAATGCGATATTTGAGCGCAGTTCCATACGTGTTTTCGTTTCGCGATATATTGAGGCCGATCACCGATCACCGCGCCGACTGGCAGAGCCCCGACGCGCGGCGCTATATATAGACCGGCCACACAGTTGCCGCTTCTCACAACTGCAGCTTATGTAACCGTAATCTTTACCAGGAAACGCTTGCGGCAAATGGTATGCACGAAGGCGAGCTTTCCGGTTCTTCTTTTTCGTTCCCACGCACGGCCGGTGCCGCCGCTGCTGCGGATGCGCGGACGTGAGTGCCATCTGGTAACGCTTCAAGGCTGCTTCTTCCGCTTTCCTCCTCGCGCTCTCTACGCTATCGCTGTCTTTCATCCACCACTGCGCTCCGCGTTCGCTCTTTCTTAGCTGTGCTGGTTCGCTCGGTTCCGCCGAGGCACGCCGACGCTCGACACAGGAACGGGCGCCTAAGAGCTGCGCTCTAAAACGAATTTGTTTCAATGAAACATGTTGCTGAACTGGTTGGTGCATGATTAATTACCAGAATTTTGGTGCGGCAAGAGATGACGGACGACAGAAGCGACATAGACAGGCAGCTTATGTCTATGTCTCTATGTTGCTTCTGTCGTCCCTCGTCTTTCGCTGCGCCACCATACTGGTAATTAAACATTTGTTTCTCCCAGACATATGTCCTACACCACACGTCCCACACCACACGTCCGGCCAGGGTAATCTTGGGTAACAGTTACAGTTTGAGCACTAAGCGTACTAATTGAATGATGTTGGTGTTCTAAAATTTTGCAAATAGCAGCAAAGCAGTAATAATGAACAATATTTATTCAGTCAGAAAGTTGCCTGACACAAACTACGGCATTGGCTCAAATCTCTTACAAATGAGGAATAAGCTCAGCTTCACGCTTCGTATCTTGTAATTGAGAAAAGCGCTCAGACCACCCATGTGTTGACTGAGTACCCTGTTGCGAAATCCAAAGAAGCATATTTTGCGATGGTTATAATCAGCAAAGTTATAACCTTAGAACGAATTATATGATGGTGTGTAAATGTTGCGTCAATTCATTTTTACCGAAGACTTCCCGTGAATCAAATAACCTCCAGAATAAATTCATGAGCATCACATATTCATAGAGGTTGAGGGACAATATACGTACAAGTATTCTTAGTTTGAGTAACCATATTATGATACGAGGTTTCTTTGGTTTCCGACTGTGAACTTTTGTTACATTTTTGGTTTATTCTGTTGTTTCTTATTTCAAAAATTTGTAGCTTGTTTGTAAGTACTAATTTGTATTGCGTAACTCGCTCATCTCCCTCTTTAAGGCCGTAAATCCCTAAGGGTATAAAAAAATCGGTGCTCGAATGACCTATTGATCGAAATGCAGCTCCACTAACGTGAAACCTGGGGAGGTGGGAAGCATGCAGTGATGCACCGCTAATGGGCTCATACTGCCTTAAGAAATGGCACATAACCCCGTAAACGTGGCCTCCCCATTACGACGACAGAAGAGAAGTGAAATTCTAAGCTGGAATGATGAGTGGCAATGCAGCCAGCTGTGGAAGACGACACGAACGCGGGAGCAGTGACACGAGCGCGTGCTGAGCGCGAGCACGAGCCGCTTGCTTACCGTGACTACGACGATGACGACGATTACGACAGGAGACGCCGACAGCACGAGCGCATAAGGTGCTTCGAGCGTGAGCACGAGCCGCTTGCTTAGCGTGACTACGACGACGACGACGACAACGATTACGACAGGAGACGCCGACAGCCGGGCGCAAAAGGTGCTTCGAGCGCGAGCACGAGCCGCTTGCTTAGCGTGACTACGACGACGACGACGAAAACGATTACGACAGGAGACGCCGACAGCCGGGGGCATAAGGTGCTTCGCACCTAAAAATATTCAAGGGGCACTTAGTTATTCTTATGTGGATGAATGCGAGAGCATTGCGACCACCGCGCAATGTCTATTCTCTTTCAGTCGCTGAGTAACTACATGACCGAAACATTTTGATGCGTTGTGTAATTGCGACAACCAACGCTGTTCGTCACAAGGTCAGCACAACACAAGGTCGCGGGTTCGACTCCCAACAAAGGTCGTGGGTTCGAGTGCCTTAGTTAAATCTCTCTTAATTAACTGTGCCTTGATTAACTTCGCCTTAATTAACACCAAAGGTGGGTTCTACTGCCACCGATTGTCGTGCGTTCGAGTGCCACAAAGATTTCTATCTTAATTAACTCTGCCTTAATTAATTTCGCCTTAATTAATACTCCCTTAATTACTCAGCTTTAATTGACGTCATCAACTGCCTCGATTGGCTCACTTGATTTTTTTAGAACATCGTGGTCACGCGGACGCCGGATTTTCCACCTGATAACCCATATAATGCTTTCGCAGTAATAACTGAAATAAAATGAAATAAAATTGCACTTCGACATAAAGTGACGCGGCGGTGACTAAGTGAGGCGGTAATAGATGGCGGTGAGCGTACTGATTGAGCACGTTGTATTTAGTAGTCTATTATTTATTCTCATTTGTTATTATGAAGTACTCACTTATTGCCTTCTAATCAGCATCGATCTGGGAATACTGCGCGATCACTCTCAGCATGCAAGGCTGTGGTCTATCCAAAATGAGGTTTGTTGAAAGATCAGCGCGCTCGCGGCTGCCATTTCTTTGTCGTCCATGACTTCTCTGCGCTGTAAAGTAGCAATATAATTGACCAACAAACACTTCGACTGGAGTTAAAGTGGCGGTGCAAACACGCATTCACTGGTTACTGCTGCAAGTACAATGTCTCCGTCACCCGTAGCCTGGACTGTAAGAGTAAGGTGATCGCTTCGCTCTAAGTAAGCTGCTAAGGAGATGAATAACATTAACTTTGCTACTTCGCATAAGGTACATCTCTCATCATTGCGGAACAAGGCTATTTTCGATTTCAATGTTGTTCCGTATGCTATGCTGATTGAAAATAAGCTATCTCTGTCTATGCGGAAGCTTGAACGTGATGGACAAACAGTGAGACTAATCTAGATGCATTAAAGCATCCTCCTTCAAATAGATTAAGGTTCCAGGTAATGTTTCCTCACAGAGGCCGCAGTAATGCACCAGCATGTGCTAGTTAGTCATTAGTTTCTGTGCGTTCCCATTACGCGATACGTGAATGTTGAAGAGCTCTGGCGTCACACTTAGACGGTGCTGAAACACAGGCGTGCCATTTTCTAGCGGTCATAAAAAAATTTCATTAAAATAAAAAGAATTAATACTAAGTGTATATATAAAAATGATCCGGCACGTGTTGACGAGCCGTTTCTCGTCGTATATTTCTCCTTCCGAAGAGCCGGGAACTACGGGTGTCTCCTCCGTACACTTTTATGAAACCGTCGCGCGTGCAACCAACGACAAAGCCGCGTCACTTTCCGCCTGAAACAGATACAACCGTGTGACTGCTTTATGGCACGAGCAGTTTAATTAGGCCCACCTTAATCTTGGCAACATCTTCTTCGGCGGAGCAACGCCGCAAGCAACCGTTCCGGTGGCTAGCGAGGGCTCGTAAAAAACGGCGTCCATGGGCAGAGAATGGAGTCGCGCGCATCAGTGCTTTCCGGTGAATAGCCACAGCCGCGCTTCTGTCATAAAGATAACACAGCGACTTTCCATCGAGCAGACGGAAAATACGACACCGTATGTGCTCTAAACCGCATGAAACTGCAAGTTCTACGACGCGTATGCATCAGGTTAAGGAGGTGGTAACACCAAGAGGCTCCCGCAAAGATCACTCGTAGGTAGGCTGTCTCGCACTTTGATTAAAATTTATGAGAAGATTCACGCTTTTCTGCGCCGATAAATTAAAGCTCCTCTCTGTCTAGCGCAATAAAAAGCGAACATAATGTACCAAGGTAGTCTTCGCAGAATATTAAAAGGCTGTGAAAGAGAAGTATGTTATTGTCGAATGGCAACACATAATGACTATGATTACTGCAGGCTATGTTGTTAGCTGCGTCATAGAATGTATAGGCTAGACGCTACCCTCTTTTAGGTGTTTCTATTGTCTTAGTGATCATCGGTTCTTTTATTGCTCGAAGACATATAACGCATGGTTCGTGGAACTCTGACCACGATCGACTATACTTCTGTGCAGCCTTGTAATCACGTATTTGCTAAACGATGAGGCAGATTTCAATGACTGTCGGCCACCGATTCGTGACTCATCAGTGTAAAAACTAAACGTTACAAGGGAAAAAGAACGAATTCTGAGTAACTTGATGTGGAGGCACACATACTAACAATATACGCGTAGGTCTGTTGCATCTTTCTACCACAGGGACGAACGACGTAGAACGATTCAGCGACTCAATGACCTAAGGTAAAAATACAATGACCCCATGCAGGGGTGACCAGAAAAGCTGATGGGGGCCCGATTGATATACAACATGAAAAAGCGTTCCCGTGGCAGGAGCTATCGAACACCTTTCCTGGCAAGGTTTTTTACCTAGTGAATCCGAGATTTACTTTTTTGGCAGAGGCGGATTGCAAACCTTGTAGAGTCACTCGCTGCCTCCGTACTGTAACCTGAGACTGCGAATGCTTGTCGCAGACACACACGCATATATATATATATATATATATATATATATATATCATAAGAAGCCAACAAACATTGACACCAAGAACAACATAGGAGAAATTACTTGCACACACTAATTGAATTAAAGAAATGATAAATTAATGAAAATGAAAACGGATGAAAAAACAACTGTCCGCAGGGTGGGGAACGAACCCACGTCTTCGCATTACGCGTCCGATGCTCTCACCATTGAGCTACCGCGGAACCGTTTTCCCATCCGCTTTCTGGGGTATTTATGTTTTACAACGAGAACTAACTCTGGGAGTGTATATATATACTGTGCCGAGGAGAGCTTATGTCGCCTTGAAGAAGACAAGTCCACTTGTCGAAACCATGGCTCCTGCTCTCACCTTGTACTCGTGTTGCTCATCGTCTTGAATTTCCATCTATATATATATATATATATATATATATATATATATATATATATATATAGTTTTTATGTGACGTCACGGAGCCATCTCTCACTGCGCTGGTACCCAAAGATGGCAACTACGATGACGTCAGTGCAACGTATTATCACGCACACACAGTTTTACTTTTTGACGACGAATGTTTTTCACCGGTTTGTCACTGTTATCACTCTGACGTTCGACGCAAAACGCACCTGTCATTGCTGTCATGCTGTCATGTTTCTTGCTTACGCCGCTTCTCGACCTGCTAGTACCCAAATATGGCGTCCGCGATGACGTCTGTGAAACCTATATATATATATATATATATATATATATATATATATATATATATATATATATATAAAATGTAATAGACATGCAATCTGAAACTCGGTGGTAGAGCGCATGTGTGCGCGTTCGATCAATAAAGTGCATGTTCCAATTCCATGCTGCACTGCCGTGGCAGAAGAAAATATTGATTTCTCGCTGCTGCCGGGGTCTCCAAACTTTTGGTCGCAATCGCACACGCGGCACTTCAGAAAGTGTTCTCTTAACGTGCATTCGCCGTAATCAGGGCAGAAAAGTGCCGCGCAAGATGTGCGAGGCTGCGAATCGCCGAGGCATCGCAGTGAACGCACGGTCCACGGCGTGGAGCCGAGCGGCCCCGACGATGCACGCGAGAAGCATCGGCGCTGGCGAGCCTCGCTGGTTTGCCGCGAGATGACGCCGGGGCTCGCAGCGGCGGCAGTCCTCCGTGGAAGCATTGCGTCCGACCGTCGATGCGGAAGCCGACAGCAGGCGGCGAGAAACAAGACGGAAGAAATCGATACTGAAAAGCTGAAAACATTAACCGGAGCGGAATAATATTCGAGAGCATGGCGAGCGCGGGCCTTAGGCCCCGCTCTCCCGCCCTGTCGCAGGACATCGGGTCTTGGAACGTTCCGAGCTGTCTTCTTGCTTCGCAGCGCTATTGCTTCGCTACTCGATGACGCGAAGGTTTGCTTAACGATTTTGTTCCGCTCGTCGATGCAAGGCGTGCAGCGTTCCGGTCGCGCTCTGCAAAGCCTTATTTCTTAGCAATACGGGCGTTGTGCTTTGTACTGAAATTGTCTTTCTGCTTTTCCTGCCGAGAACACAGGCCGATTAGCAAACGACGAAAGGCAGGCCGCCAAATATTATGCCTGCTCATTTGTTCGTAGCTTTTGTGGGTCCTGTGACAAGCTCTTCTTCTTCTCCGTAGTTGTTCTCCTGCGTACAAAATTAGTGTCGTGTCATATTTCCGCAGCCGCTCGTTTTCTTGCACCATTGATTGAAAAGTTTCCGGATTGAAAGTTTTAACGACGTCATAACGAAGTTGCCGTTGAGCACAAAAATCTGCAAAAAGGAAAAAGCTTCTCTAACATTTTTCTCAAAGTACTTTTTTTGGGGGTAAAGAAGCATTGTATTGTTATCTTGTGGCAGCAAATTAAAGAACGGCTGCAAAAAAAAGATGCGTTTGAGCAAAACGTTCGTTTTAATTATTTAATACGTTATTTGAGGAAATCCCAAATTTATATTCTGTAAATCCTTTTATTCCCTTTACCTCTTTCCCCAGCACAGGGTAAGCCGGTACTTACATTGACTAACCTCCCTATCTTTCCCTATCTTTTTTTCCTCCTCCTCCCTTTTCAAGCCGAAACCTAACGTACCAGCAGTTCTGAATATTTGCATACGTAAATTCGCGAAGCAACGTATAGCTCATTTTAGATGTTCTGATACCGTGCTTGGCTGCCAGAAGTTTACTTAATTACAAGAATGCCCATGCGGACGCATGAATTAACATTTCAATATGAAGAGAGGGTTGCGCGTCTGACAAGTACGAAGAAAGAGCACAGCACAAGCACTTACTCGTAATAAAATTTTATTCGAAAGCACTTACGTTAAAAAAAAAACCTTATTACTAAACTCTTAAAAAAGTTTACATCCTTTGGGGCTTACTTGTCACACAACAACAATCGTCATCTGTCTTGCACGCCTTTCCTTTCTTTAACGCTGCGCGGCCGCTACTTCAAGGCAGTGATGTACGCGTTCCTCAGAAACAAGAACGAAAGCTCGTTCCTCGTTCCTTCCCATTATTGGAACGAGTTCCCGTTACAAGTTATTTAATGCGAAAGGAACGCGTTCCAGTTACACTTCCAACATTGGAACGGGTCGTTACATTAACGTTACATTTGATTTTTTTCTAAATTGAAATATAGTGTCGGGTAATCCTGAGGCGAAATAAAGTTAGCAATTTAAAACTCACATCAAATTGCGTATATTATACGAATTTGAACATCGCCGACAACTGATTATCTGGAGATAAAAAGAAGCCAAAAAAAAAAAAAAAACGCTCGTAATGAATTTGTTCCGCGAAGAGCGCACATACTCCAGGCATGTCTAACAGCAACTTTGGTGCTCGTCTATTACAAGTGCAACACATATGGCACCTTTCACTTCGGTCTTCAATTGCGCAGTCAGGATACTGCGCTTCAGATGTGCAAATAGAAAGTTGCTCACATGCATCAAAATAATTAAATTTCTTGCACAAGAAACCGCATCGAAATCAACAATACATAGGCGTTTAATGAATTCTGATTCAATATGGCAGTATGAACGGAAGAAAAATGTGCACTATACATATTCGCAACTTAGTAAAGTCCCTTGTTTGAACTCAGCAAGAGTTGCATATTGATGTTGGTGTCCGACAGACGAACCCGTTTCTTGGTTAGCACTTCGTTGGCAATGTTGAAGAACCGTTCCACCGAAGCGCTTGAGGGTACTGCCATGCTGCACTTGAGGAAGAGTTGGTTCAGTCCCTCGAAGTTCTTCATCTGTGACAGCGGGTAGCCAACTGGTACCAGCAGGTGCCACGGCAGTTCATCCTGTCCCTCGGCTGGATGGGTTTGGTGCCCGAACGACAAGAAATCTTCGGGCGTGGGCGAGGTGAAAACATCTGCGCTGGCTGGTTTGGTCACCACAGCCAACTCTGTCTTTATGTTTATGGTCTGCAGGAGGGAGCGTCACGTGACAATCTTGAAGCATGGTCATAAAAAATTATAGCGGAGAACTCACGAAAAAAATGCACCGTAGTCACGTGACAGGCAAGCGGCAGTTCTTTGCGCCTCACGCGGTCGCCCATCCGCCCTGCATGATGTGCTGCGTAGTGCGTGTGGTTGTTCATCACCGTGAACGTTTACAGAAGGAACGCCGTTCCCTCTGCCGTTCCTACGTAAACCTAACGAGTTACCGTTACCGTTCCACCGACCCTTAATGGAACGGTCGCGTTCCTCCGTTCCTCCCAAAAGTAACTAGTTCCAGGAACGCCGTTCCGTACAACACTGCTTCAAGGTCATGAACGGCATCTGCGTCATCAGCGTGACAGAAGATTATCGACAGGAAAGTAGTGAGTGCAAAGTTTTCAAGAAAGCAAACGCAAGCAAGGCAGATGACGATTATTGTTGTGGGACAAGATAAGCCCCAAGGGTGGAAACTTTTTTAAGAGTGTACACCAAGGATTACAAACTACTTACGGTATTATCTTCCTGAAAGGAACAAAAATAGCCGAAAGGAAGCTCACGAAATGTATTTTTAAAAACAACCACGGGATTACTTCATTGAGTGACGCGATGACAGTGCTCTCAAACGTGTTGCGCACAAACGAATATATAGATTTGAGACAGTTCTTGTTCAGCGTCTGCAGCTGCATATGCAAGGGCGCTTCGTCTTGACGTAAATTGTTCGTCAGACTACTTTTAGTTGGGCGTTCGGTAGGCGCCGCGACGGGGACACCATTCCAATTTTGTTGTCTCGATTGATTATTATTATTATTATTATTATTATTATTATTATTATTATTATTATTATTATTATTATTATTATTATTATTAATGCGAAAGCATTATATGTCCCACGAGGCAGAAAAGCCGGCGTTGTCCGCAACGAGTGGCACCAAAAATCAAAGTTACGTTATCAGCGTCTTGCATGACGTCAGTCGAAAAATACAGAAGATAGTAAATGGTATATATAAAAACGTTAATTAGTAATAATTATGGGTAACTAATGTGAATTAAAGTGAATAAGGGGAATTACAGTGAAGTAATTAAGGGAATTGAAGTTAGAACAAGTTACAGTAAGGTGACTAAAGGTGGAGTAAAGTGAGTTCAGGTGAAGTAAAATGAATGAAGAGGAATTAAAGTGGATTCAAGTGGATTAAGATAGATTAAAATGTATTAAGGTGGATTACGGTTCGTAAAAACTAGAGCAAGGTGGATTGAGGTGAATTAAAGTAGAGCTGTGAAGGACCCGTGACAATGTATGACGTCACCTATCATAGACGTAATCAATTAATTAAAGAAATCATAATGCTTTCGCATCCAAACCACGTAAGGATACTTAAGTGACTGACATTTTCTTTATGGGCATCCCTTTCAAAACATGACTGTGACAAATAATCACCTAGCCTGCTTGAGCTAATCAGGTTTTACTACATTTACTACATTTTACTTGGTATTTTTTCTTTGCATTAAAGTATCTATCTCTATACTGTAGAGTTACCTGTGCCTGTAATGACACCGGCTCTATCAATCTCTCCCCTGCTTTTATTCCGCCAATGTTCTAAACGTCTCTTGCTTACTACCCATAGTGACCAGCCAACGCTCCCCTCAGATTTGAATGGTAGCTGCTTTTGACAGCGCAAGCGAGACCCATCGCTGGCATGAATTTCGTAGCCAACAACTACGCCAATGCCCCATCACTATTCCACCTGTGGCGCAAAAAGTTAAAAGAGGTGTTCGTTCATGCACGGCACATATGAGAGCTCGGCAATCGTGGTTCGCGAGCGGGTAGTAATGTGGATTTTTCGAATATCTTGAGGAGTTTCTTTATGGCGATAAATCTATCGCGTAGTGGGTAAAAAGATTAAAAAAATTATCAATCGCAGATTCGCTGAGGTGCTCTTCAAAATTTTCATTGGAAGTTCTAAAATTGTTGATTTCGAAGCTTGTATAATTATGCAATTACGCAAAAGTCTGATTTGCTCCTCAGAGTGGCCAACAACATGCCTTTGTCTCGTCCTCGATAGCGAACCAGCATTTCTTTGAACTTCAGGTGATGTTAGTTGGGAGACCCTCCATACGTAAGGGATATATCACATTAATATTCGTTGGAAGTTTGCGTTCATGTTGCCTGTTCGTCATCTATATATAAATTTTGAGCTGCCTCTAACCGTGGAACCATACAAATTAGCCCGACTGCAGCGTTTGTTACATTGTATTCGCAGTTTAACCATTCAACAGGCCATGAAGTTGTTCCTACCCACTACTTATTTACTGCTGTATTTGTGGGCTGAGGCTTCGTGTTATCAACAGAGAAGGGCAAAAACGAGCCTGTTGGACATATGCGCAAAAAATATTTTTCGAAAACGTGAACTTGCCCCTCCAAAAGAGTTTTTCAGGGGATAAAAGGCGGCCGGCCACCATTCTCTGGCGCAAATATCTTGTGTATAATCATATCAATAAAAGGCCACATATAACTGTGAAGTGTTTTGAGATCATATAGAGATAAGTACGCTGATGGAGGGGCAGATTCTGCAACCAGGGATCACTGACTTCCGTATAGGCCCTGAACTCTTTCCCTACCATGGGGAAAACAGGTGTTTTTGTATGTTACGGCAGATGTTTTTTTTTTTTTTGAAGGAACTACTGCACTCAATATTTAATGTAATACATAAACAGAAAGCAAAATAAATGCACTTTTCACGCCTAAAAGTTTTATCAACGAGATGTATGTCATAAAAAGAGATATAAATTTTTGAAATCAAGAATGTGCGATAAAATTGAACAAAGTTTGTAAAGACGCTTGTATCTACTAAGAAAAAAATGTTACAAAAATTATGAGATATATAAAATGTATTTCCGTCTATTAGGCACTATCTCCTAAAAAATATAAAATTTTCGTTGAACAGGTATTCCGCTACAAAAATTTAACTGCAAGCACTACAGTTGGGCGTGCCGGTCAAAACACGTTGGCGGGCTAGTTGGTTAGAATCCATGATAGAATGTGTAAGCGCGACTCGACGAGGATGAAGAAAGAAACAGACACACAGAGACAGCGCTACTTTCAACTATAGTTTTTATTTTTCGGTATATATTTATCGGTGCATGGCAAAATAAAAAGTCACAGGCCTGCGCGGCACACGCAGCACAGTCACAGCGTAAGCTGGTTGAGCGGCGCAAGAGTAGCTCCAATTTCGGCACCACGCACAACAAGGTCTTCGCGGCAAAGTGTCTTCGCCTCGATTTTGACGAGAACGATCTGAACTGTCCGCCCGGCGTCGGCGTCGACGGCGAGTTGCGGCTTGCAATTCTCTGCACAGCAGTCTGCTGAGCCCCATGATGCCTGGTTGTAGCCGCTCACGTAGCTGTCCGATTCGCTTCTTCAGCAGCGGTTCGTACCTTGCGAGGAGACGCCATAACGCGTACCGAAGAGGTACCCAGAGGTACGTGGCGCACATCTATCATCGGGATAGCATTGATTGCGCGCCTCGTCTGAGTCGCATCGCGTCTGAATCGCATCTCGTCGCACGCGGCCGTTCCAAGCACGTTAACTAGATGGCGCCACCATTATGGCGGAGGCTCGGGTATCGGCGCCTGCGCCTGTGCCTATAGGGCGCGAATAAAAAGAATTTTTCTTCTGCCTGATAGCAAGCGCTTGCGTGGCTCAGTGGTAAAGAATCCGACTCCCACACAGCGGGCCTGGGCTCGATCCGCGGCGAAGAGCGGGTACTTTTCGCATTTCCAGCGATAGCGGTTACGGGGCCGGGGGCGGCGGCGGCGGCATCATCGCGACCAGAAACGGCTATTGGAATGAGTCCATAACAGCTTACGCTGTAAAACTATAGTTGAAAGTAGCGCTGTCTCTGTGTGTCTGTTTCTTTCTTCGTCCTCGTTCAGTCGCGCTTACACATTCTATCATGGGCGTGCAGGGCTGCGGCCGCCGATGTTCCGGGCTGGTTTGCATTGTCGTCGCTTTCAGACTCAAAGTCCGACGAAAAGTCAGCGTCCTCTGACTCGCTGCTATTCGATGTATCGATAAGATCAGCCGCTGAGACAGCGGAATCATGGAATCGCGCGCACCGTTTCCGGAGCCGGCCATTTTTGCGTTCTGCTATGACGATCGCGAAACTTCGGAGCACGTTTAAAAATCACCGCCAGGCGGGAAAAAAGCGAACTGCCTAGAAAACGAAAATATACTTTCTCTTCTTTCACGTCCGATGGCGCAGTGTGTCCGTGAGCGGCACGGAAGGTCTCGAAAGCGGCGTTTAAACCATCGATAGCGGGCGACCATGTCTTCGTTTTCTTTTGACGATCGCGAAACTTCGGAGCTCGTTTAAAAATCACCGCCTCGCGGGGAAAAAGCGAACTGCCTAGAAAACTAAAATATAGTTCTCTTCCTTCACGTCCGATAGCGAAGTATGTCCGTGAGCGGCGCGGAAGGTCTCGAAAGCGGCGTTTCAAACCATTGATAGAGCGCTAACGATGCCCAATAGGTGCGGTACGGAAAGAGTTAATAGACGAGCTCATTTTTAGTGCACTGCGGATGAATTTGAACCTGTTCTCAAAATTGTGCCGCATTCGATCGGTTCCGCATACTTTAAATCTCGAGTTGGCATAGCATCCGTTCAGTCTTTCTCGCGAAGATTTCACCGGGCATCGTTTTCCCTCGGCAGCAAACGAGCATGTAGCCTTCGTTTCACCATATAACTGCTCATTAGGTCGCTACAGATGAGGTGGAGCCGTGGATATCCCAAAGACGCTTAGGCCGCTGAGTAAGGCACTGTTAAAGGGAACATGCAAGCATCTGGCACACATCTTTCAAGCGCTATAGCTGCAGTTTCTGGTGCATGCGGAAGTGGCTGTCGATTTCCTACGCAGATAGATAGAGAAGTTTCCAGGCTTCCCCCACAAATAAATTCGCTCATACTCTCGTAATGTGTGTTGCCTTTAACACTGGGCCTAACTGTATATGCTCCTGAAGAGCGTGGGCAGCGTTTTTGGCAGCAAGCACTATACAAGGACGGGTTCGAACGTCAGCTGCTTCAACAGGGCCGTGCACCTTTGCAGCAAGGAACGCTGAGAGGCTGAATAAAGTAGCGAGAGAAGCGGCGTGGTGGCCCCGTACGGGTTGGTGGTGCCTGCTTGCCATATCATAACGTGCGATATATTAACAGATATTAAAATGTATATATTGGGACAACTGCGCCATGCATAAAGCCCTGGCGGGATATTTTGGTTACTACTAGAAGCCGAAACACCACGGCGTTCTTGATATACGCCGCAACCCATATAGTCCTGACAGTGATAACAGCGCTATAAGAACGAGGACGAAAAGAACACATACGACAGGACGGGCGCTGAACGTCTAACTAGCGTTTACTTCAAATGGCTGGATATTTTATGCACACTGCGCATCACCCACCTAAAGCACACATCGTCATCCAAAATATTACATGATTCAATGGATTCACGTGTCTGCAGATACCTGGAAAGAAATGACACTTCTTTTGAAGGTATTGTTGCCACATGATCCTTCGCGCTGCACCTACCATCGTGCTTGTTAAGGACAAGAAGGAAAACATCTGGCAGGGTAAGATGGCCTACGGGACAAATGAAGTCCTCTTTTCTTCATGATTTTCTTATAATCCATCACGCCTAGTTGCAACTTCCCAAGTGAGTATTAGAACAGCCGGCTAATGCTGCCTACTTTCCCATCTAGGCACTTATTAAACAACTATCGTTTTAGGAAGATCTTGCTTGGCAAGGCAAATCAGTACGTTGATGAAGGTGCACGGAAACGCTGAATAAAGAGAATGCAAACTCAGAAAACATAATATTTTTGCATAAACATCGAAAACATGGCACGATAATAATTGCAAGCGTAAATGAAACGAAGTTCCGAAACGCAACCGGACGTGCACAGCGCCTTTCGGATGTTGTCCGTGGTGTCGCGATGTGACGCTATCCGTGATTTAGACTACGCAGAGTGTCGCCAGACGAGAAGGTGGCCACGCGCGGGCCGAGGCAAGCCCGGCGCCTCCACGATCGCGTCGTGGCCCACTCTACCTATCGTTGTGGCCCTACGCCGTCCAGGTGTTCTGTCACCCCAAACAGAAGAGGAACAAGACATGCCCTCGTTGTGAGCTTGGAATGCCACGTTTATAGGCAGATGAGTGTATGGTAAGCGGCTAATTAGCGCGGAAAGGGCGCACCTTGAGAGCATGGCTATGGTAGTATATCAGCGAATGCGCCACAAAGATCTGCAGAGAACAGGGCCCCTTGATCTTTCTCTCCATCGCGTGCCGTACTAACCCTTTCTTTCCAAAATTATTCGAGAATGTTCTGAACTTTCCGAGAATATTCTCAAAGTACTGGGTCCCGTCGTCAAACGATGACGGTTTATATGCGCCTAGCATTTTCTTTGATGAAATCTAAACCATTTCAAGAGTTGAGTCGTGGCAATAAAATTCATTTATAGAAACTTTCCAGATATTTGTCGAATGTGCCGAAAGTGAATTACAAGAAAGTTTTGCGGAAGTACAGCGTGCGCCCGCTTTATGAAGCCTTTCATATCGGTCATTGTCGCTTTTTTTTTTAAATATGGGTCGTGGTGAGCCTCTGCGAATCCGCTGCTGGCACGGCAGTAAATTTTCGTTTGTCTGCTACAGTAACGAAATCGTTTACGCAACCTGCCATACGCAAGCTACACTTTAATGCAGGAGTAGCGCTTGTTTTCTTCGAATATCTTTCCCAGGCAGTATAAAGGCTCTGATTGTCGGTGCTACTGGGGACCCTATTCATAAGTTGGCATCAGTTCTACATTCCTACTACATCTGAATTTATTAAAAGAAGGAATAGATTATGTTTCCTTTCCTTTTTTTACCTGCACGAGCGAAGCTGCCACCGGACAACAGCACATCAGGTAGCAGTTTTCAAATAAGAAAACGCATCTTTGTGTTTGTTTCTCTTCTGCGGCAGAAAAACATCGTTTACGAGCATCTAGCTAAACTCTGTCGAGATTCCAGCACCTGAATGAAGTCTCCGAAAATAAAATAGCTTACAGAAATGAGCGGAATTATGTTCAAAGGAATCAAACCATGCAAGCACATCGAAATGGTGCTACTTTTAATGCTGTCTGGAGATTGGCTGTCGAGAATGACAGCCAACGAAAGGTTGGCTCAGGTTCCATCTGCTGCGCCTTTGGTGGACAGAGTTGCTAGATACACAAAGAATATGTCGGCCTCAAGTAAAAGCGAAGAATCTGGTCAAGGAGAAAGTGGGAAAAAGGCAGCACTGGGCGCGAAAAGAAATTCCGAGAGGAATTCCTGGCCAGTCAAGGTTTTTCATTGAATTTCAGCGCGAATCGATGAGATCCAAACAGTGTTTAAAGGAGCATGAGCGTATACGGTGAAATATAAATAGCGCGATCGCATAAACTGCGGTGAAATATCAGGCATAGAGAACAGAACACCACATATAGTATATATAAATCAATACCCAACATGCCATTAAAAACAAAATGAAAATTGCAGCACTATTCTAACTTTCAGCTTTGACTCTCGGAGCGCTTCTTGATGCTGCTTTCCTATCAGGAAAAAGGAGTAAAAAGCGGCGCCACCTGATTCATTGCAAATGCCCCATCATTTCAAAGCCGAAGGCTCTTCAAACGGGCTTGGTGCAGACTTCTTGCTCCGTATCACCAGAAGACGCGAAGGAAAAAAAAGAAAATTAAAAAAGAAAACCATCACGTGGACGTAAGCGCCTGGCCCAGGGACCTTGGTAGGAAAGCTGTAGGAAGACGAGTGCCAGCAGCGGCAAAGAAGAAAAGAGAAAAAAAAAAATGCTAGAAATTGTGAGGTGGGCACTCACCTGCGCGGATTGAAGAAATCGAACTCGTCGTCATCGCTGTCGGCGCTCAGCGAGATGGGCCAGGAGGTCTGGAGCAGCGACTCGCGGATGAGCGAGTTCCAGCTGAACGGCACCGACGATGACGCCCCAGCCTCGTACGTGTTCTCCGAGCGCGTGAACCGACGCCGGCGCACCTGGCGAATGTTCATGAGCATGGGGCGCTGGGGCCCGGCGCCGCGGCACCGAGAAGACGCCGCACGCCACTGGGGGGGAGGGTCCCCTCACCGTTCAGCTCAGCGGCCGGCTGCTGCTGCTGCTGCTGCTGCCAGGCCGGCTGGGCTAGCCTGCGGTGATCAGCCGGTCATGGGTCATTTGCGGCCGCCCTGGCCCCCAAAGAACGCGGCGGCCGCGCGGAGATTGGCGCAAAAGGCAACCCGCGGTCCGGAGCCTGGCAGCGCGGCACCGGCTCTCGAAGCCCGAAACTGGTATCAGGAGCCAAGCACACAGTCACGCCGCAGCTATATCGATTCAAACGAGCGCCGGTCAGAGTTAAGGCGAGGACAAGAAGATTGAGAAGGAGAAACTCGCGGCAGTAGATCCAAAGGAAGACAAGTGCCCCTGTTGCCATTCTTGCCTTTCGATTTCTGGCCACTTTCTGCTGCGCCGCAAGTCTGTACCGGCGTCGAGCTTTCTTCCGAAAACCTTTTGTAAAGCACCGCCGTGCCTTGCGGTTGCTCGTAGCCCTTGTTAGAAGTATTTCATCTGTACTACCCGAGACCTTGTGTAGCGCCGCACAATTGAAAATAGCTTTCGCAAAACAAGAGCGCTACACAAAGATGAATGGTGTCAAATTACTTTCGAGTTAAAGGTGAAGCGGAGAATAGTCCGCTGCTGCTGCTCTGACGTGCTTTGTCCTGCCTGCGGAAAGAACGAACTGCTTCACTTGCTGCTTCTTATGCATTTCTCATTTGGTGCAGGCAGTAACATATTGCTCGTAGCAGTTTCGCGCTGCACGCTCATAAAACAAGTATTAGTTCAGCGTTGTAATTCGCTACTTGTTTGTAAATAATATGTAAAAAAGAAAGATTCGAAATTATGTTGCAGGGCTCATTCATGTTACGGAATAAAAATAGTTTTGTTGTTATATTAAAGAGTGAGGAGGGAGCATCCAGGGTACCTAATTTTTATTGTATGGTGGTACTCAGAGAAAACAAGGTTGTTTGATAAGACTCCAAGAGGGGTACAAGTACTATGTTAGCTGCATACCTCAGCATTTTATTAACCTCTGAAATACCGAAACATGCAACAAGAGTAATATTTACAAGCTGTAATTTCGAAGATCAGTCAAATCGAAAATAGTCATATCATCCCACATAAGAACCACAAAAATTTCCCCGACTAACAAGATTTGCAGAGACAACTACTTATGTACGAACGCCGGGAATTGGTGACTGCGAGCGCGACGAAGCAATCGTACTAGCCAATTAGAAATACATATTGTGAAAAAAAAAAACGTTTTGTGAATCTCGCACGAAGTTTCGCTCGACAACTGTTTGCTGTGCTTCCTCTTCATAGCCTCCTATAACGGAAATGAAAGCTCCTATGCCGTCTGGGGCTCGGCGTAGTTTGCGTAAGATGGCTACGAGTGTCGTCATTAGCATACAATGTTTGTGAAGTCCGCCGCTGCGATGAGAACTTGGAACTTGTAATTTTTTCGCGTGCCTTTCGTTATGCGAGCAGAGACGGGCACTCTCTTCTGCCGTCGATAAGTTGGACTGACGTCCGATTTCGGAATGTCAAGTTCCAAGGCTCCTGACCTCGAGAAACATTGCTCTGTATTGTAAAAACGACAGGTTTATATGAAGGATTGTGACAAGACACCTGCGAGTTATTCGGGCTTCTTGTTTCTATATTTTTTGACGCTTTTATTTCTTTTCTACCGTGTTGGGTATCCGCAAAGGAGGGGTCGAATTCGCAAAGCTTTTCATTTGTAAGGGCTCTTTGTCATCTGTAAGTGCTCTCCGCTAATAATATGTTCAGCATCATGATTGGCTTAAAT